>NW_025920362.1:0-23528 GCF_902686445.1 Sciurus carolinensis
GAGATGCAGCCACAACAATGTTCATAGCTGCTCAATTCACAATAACCAGATTGTGGAACTAACCTACATGCCCTTCAATTTGTGAATAGATAAAGAAAGAATGAGATATAATATATTATATATACATACACACACACACAATGGACTATTACTCAGTCATAAAGAATAATAAAATTATGGCATTTGCAGGCAAATGGATGAAACTGGATCATATCATGATATGTGAGATAAACAAATGTCAAAAAAAAGGAAGAATGATCTCACTAATAAACAGATGATGACATATGTAGGGGGGTGGAAGGGTCCAAGAATGGAGGAAGGAGGGACTATATAGAGGAACAAGAGGGCAGGAGGGGTGGGGGAAGAGAAAAGGATAACAGAAAAAATCAAAAACTATTACCCTAGGTAAATGTATGATTACACAAATGGTATGCCTCTACTTCATGTACAAACAGAAAACAAGATGTATCCCATTTGTTTACATTAAAAATTAATTTAAAAAAAAAGAAAAGAAAACCAGTGTTTCCTCAGCTCTGTTCTCTGGTTCCTGCCCAGCTTACAGTAACTTTGGACAGTGGAATTTCTTGAGAGCTACACAGAGCTAACTTTGCACTTTGCAGCTGTGAAAAAGTTACATAGATGCCCTAGTCTCTGTAACTTTCCTGAAAACAAAGAATAATGCTTACATAGTCTTTAACCTGATAATAAGGCATATATAAATAAAGATTGCTGATGTAACTCTTTAGATCTGCATTTCCATCAGAGAACAGAGCACCATCTGATCTCAGTTTAATCTTCAAAATCTGTGTTTATAAATCTTTATTTTCTAATCTTCCTTTGCCCCTCACTGAGCTTCAGAATTTGGTCATGCTAATCATAGCAAAAGAGGAAAAATTAGCTTCAGAATTAGAATATTTTACCTAAGATTTGTAAAGAGCCCCACCTTATGTGAGATAAGGCTCTACCTCACCCTGCTGCATGTTAGAATGGCTCCAAAGTAAGCCAGACTTTAAATCATTTAAACTTGTGTTCAAAGTTTGATGATTGTTGTAAAGATTACTGTGATCTCAAACAGGGGATATAATGAATAACTCAGCAAAAATTCAAGATAGCTGTTGAACAAACTGAATGTTTTACTCTTGGTGATTCCATTTTGTATTTTCCTTGTAAACTCTATAACTTTTGCCTGATTAATTTTTTGTAGAAGTACTGCTTCAAGAGCAACTTGAAGCAGTATGGCATCACCAATAGGACAGATATTGTAAACCCAATTAGATAAAAGGGGGTGAAGAACTGTAAAGTCATAGACATTGAAATTAAAGTCCAGTACTCTTACTTTATGACTGGTGAGTCTTACTTGCTGGATGTTTAAGATCAAATTTAGAAATTGAGATCAAATACAGAAGCTAAGAAAACCAGTATTTGGTTCTTGCACTGAAAGTCAGCCTGAATCCAGGGAACAAGAGAACTTCTCTAAGGAGCTCTGCAACTCTGGGCCACACAACCTCCCAAACAGGGAGATTGGTGATACCACTGGAGGATTAAAAGCCAATCAGTGCACCTGTTACAGAGGAGGGTCATTGCAAAAGGGAGACATCCCTGATGCTTCCAAGGGAAGAACTAATGGAGCTAAGAAACTGCTCTTACGTTCTCTAAAAATGACCCCTGTGGGAACTCAGCAGACTCTTAACAGACAGGAATAGGTCAATTTGACCAGCTTGGTCTTAAACACCTAGCAAAACACTTTAAACAGAAATACAGCCATTCTTGGGCATTTAAAAGAAACAATAGTTAAATTTGAATTAAGATGTACACTTGTGTTAACCCCCATAGAATAAATAAAGACTGGAAACTACAAGAGACAGATTCTTAGGCAGAAGTACCTGCTAACTATCAAGATAAATTGCCAGAATCAGGAGTTTTAAGTCAGTTTAAGGCCTACAGATCCTCCTAAGTTACATAGGTAGTCTTAATCTATGATTGTTAGTGTGATTATCTAGCCCTAAGTCACAGAAATATAGAGATATCTACTAAACACAGGTTATACCAACAAGAGGACTTGTTTATGCAGTCACTGTCAACCAAAAGCTAGAACAGCAGCTCCAGAAGGCAGGAGAGGCATCTGCTGCCCCCCTGACATCTCTGCAAAGATGAATAACATTTATTGCTCAAGTTTTCTTGCAGAACCATCAAGCACTAGATCTGATAACAGACAAAGGGAGAACATGCCTCTTCCTAAGAGAAGAATGTTGCTGTATCAATAAAACTGGTCTAGTGGAAAGAAACATCAAAATTCTCAGACATCTAAATGAAAGACTGAATCAAGAAGAAACAAATGACCCCTGGACAGGATGGCTGAATTCCACTTTTGTCACCTGGCCGACCCCTACCCTTACTCCATTTGTGATAGGATTTCTGCTAATGATTGCTCCCTGTCTTCTCAGGTTTGCCCAGAACCGCATGAATCATGTTGCCAGAGTGACATACAACCTGATGCTCCTACACTCTTATAGCCGCCTCCCCGCCAAGGTAGAACCCAAACCTTTCTTTCACCATGATGTCCCCTAACATGCAGTAGTAGCCAGATGAACTCTGGCACCCTATATCACAAAACAGGTAGAGATGTTAGGTCTGAATTTGGGCAACTATATGACAGAAAGCAGAGCAAAGGAGCCAAAGGCTAGCATGCCACATGGTGACCAATCAAACTGGCAGGAAAACTCCACTGAACTTTACCTTCACCTGTTACTCAGCAAGACCCCTGCTTTCTCTGGCCTATAAAGACCCTGGGCAGCTGGTGCCACATGCAATTTTCTCTGGCTCCCTACCCTGACCTCTAACCTGGGGGGCTGGAAAATTTTGCCTGAGAGCCAAATTCCAATAAAACTTGCTTTGACTGCTTCCTGTCCTATTTTATTTGGCCACTAACAGTGCCCCCAAGCTTACAAAAACATTTTTAAAAAATCTTATGGAATGACATCAACAAAATTTCACCATTCAAGAAGCATAGTGATGTACTGCAAAAGGCACAGGGGAGTTTTTTGGTATTATGGAACTGTTATACATCTTGGTTATGGGGATGGTTACACAAATGTCAGTCCTTTTTAAGACTCAGAAATTCACAATGAAAGAATGAATTTTACTTTAAATATTAGTTTAGTAAAAAAATTAAAAAACATGCATCATGTTATGTGAAGAATATAATGACTACTCTGTGTTTCCAATTTGGAATCTTAAAAATAATAAACTGTTGGGCACAGTAATTTCTGTGCATGCCTGTGATTCCAGCGACTTGTGCAACTGAGGTAGGAAGATTGTAAATTCAAGGCTGGCCTCAGCAACTTAGCAAGATTTTGTCTAAAAAATAAATAAATAAATAAAAAGGGTTGGGGATGTTTCTCAGTGGTTAAGTACCCCTGGGTTTAATTCTTGGTATAATAAAAATAATAATAAGAAGAAGATGATTAAGAATGCCAATATATCTATGCATGCATGAGCATTTCCCCATTCATAGAAAAACTGTATGCCAAAAACTCACTTATGAACCAGATGTTAGCAGTGGTTACTTCTACAGAATGGAATGGAGGAATGTTGGTCAGAAAGAGAGTTTTGATTTTGTCTAGCTGTGGGGTATTTAAAGACACCTATATTTATGTATATTTATATTTATGTATTTAAAACCATTTCAAAAAAGCATGTGTGGAAAATATTTTCATAAATAGTAGGGTACTGAGGATGTCTTTTCCATCTTTGTGATCTGGTTCACAGGAGCCAGGAGGAGGCAAAAGCAATCAAATAATTGAGGAGTATTAGGAGGCAGAGATTAAATGCTTGTGAACAAATTTGACAAATGCTCTGAAACAAGGGATCTTCAAATTAACCTTTTTTTTCAGGTTTTAGCCAACGCATCATTATAACTGCAGAATTACAAACCAACTTTTGAAACATGTACAATTGACATGGTGGACTTTGCCACACAGAAGCCATGCTGTAGTATGAGAGTAAACCATCTTTTACTTCACCACAGGCTGACAGTTGTAAACAAACTGGAGGGCCAAGAGTTTCCTTTCTGAATGGGTACCAGGAGAGACTTAGCGATTTCCATTCTTATGCAAATCACAACCTAAATTGTCCTAATCCAACCTGGCTTTTTCTCTGGCTTTTACTTCCCCTCCCTGTTAACTGGAGCCACAACCTTGCACAATGCAAATTTCCCTTTCCAAAAAAGTGGCAGAGACCTGGAGTGGCTCCAGAATCTCAAAGTGGCTTAAAGGAGGAATAACACATGTACCTGTTTTATCTAGTCTAAAGGGTTAATGAAATGGACATTTTGTGGGATTTTCCATCCCTCCTTGACCACTGCCCTACCACTTTCCTATGCCCACCAACAGCCCCATGTGTTCAAGGATTTTTGGAAGATAGATGTTGATATTTCTTCCTTAGCTATGTGAATTTACAAGTTCATATTTTCTTTGTTTAATTTTTATGTATTTTTTTTACTTCATGAAATGAAGATTTGCTTCCTTTATCCCCTCAAACTTCTTTTTGGAACTCTGGGGCTCTGATGCTTCCAACTTATCACGGTTTTTTATGTACTTCCTTCAAAAACTATTTCTTTTCATTGTCATTCAGCCATTCAATGTTCAGTTCAAAATTCTGTCTGTCTTTAAAAAAAAGTCTAATTTTCACTATGAGTTTTCTTTTACTCATGTTATTTTATTTTATTATGTTTGGGGGTGGATGTGCACTATGGGCACTCAAAGACTGAGCTACATCCACATTTTTTAAAAAATGTTGGGTTTGTAGGTTTTCCAGGTTACCCAGGCTGGCCTTGAACTTGGGATCCTCTGGCCTCAGCCTCTGGAGAGACTGGGATGAGCGGTGTGTGCCACTGTACTTGGATAATGTGTTAGTTTAATATGTACTTCATCTCCAAATGTTTGACAATATTTGTAATGTACAAAACTGCTCCCCCTGACCTTTCCGGTGCAGTCATTATCCCCGCCACCCAACCACTTGTCAATCTGTGAACATCCTAGCTAGCTATTGGTTCATCAGTCAGCTTGCAAGTATCCTTCTCCATTATTGGTCCCGTTAGCCTGGCAGAATTCAATTGCTTCACGGTAGCTATTCCGCCATCTGTTCTCTCTCACTTTCTCTCCCGCTGACTCACTTTCTTTCTTCTTGCTTTTCACCCTCTCTAGCACACGCCCTTTCTCTTTCCTTTCTCTTTTCCTCTCATTTTCTCTCTTACCCTGCAGGAAGACACTCTGTTTGCTTAATAAACTCCCTTATGTGATTTCCCGTGTCTGGCATGGTTTCCATGGGATTCCTTACAATATTGATTGTGTTTTAATTATTGATTTGTACCTTTCTTTCTTTTTCTTTTTTAGTGCCAGGGATGGAACCCAGTGGTGCTTAATTACTCATTTCCAAACCTAGCCCTTTTTATTTGATTTTATTCTCTTATTATAATTATTATTATTAACTTTGAGACAGTGTCTTGTTCAGTTACTAAGGGTCTCACTAAATTTCTTAAGCTGGCTTTGAACTTGGGAACCTCTTGTTTGCCCCAGTCTCCCAAGACAGGCAGATACCACTGTGCCTGAACTGTAGCTTTCTTTCATGGTGTTCAGAGAAGAGATGTGACATGATTTCCTATATTCAATGTTGTTGAGGTTTGCTTTAAGTTCCCTTTTATGGTTAAGTTTGATAAATATTTCATATTTGTTCACAAAGAATGCATATTCCTTTTTTTTTTTTTTTGCAGGGGATCCTGGTGATTGAACCTAGGGCCTTGTGCTTCACAGGCAAGCACTTCATGCACTGAGCTATGTCCCCAGACCCTTGAATGCATATTTTGTAGTCATGGTGTGCAGTGTTGTGAGGATGTCCATTAGGTGAAGGTTGTTCACCATGTAGTTCCTCTGCCCTTTGTTTTTGCTACATTTTTTTTGCCAATTTTATGAGCTGTTAAGGAAAGAGAGTTTTATCTCTTTATCATAATTGATTCATCCATTTTTCATTTTTTAAAAGCATTCTTATTTGCAGATGGATCCAATAACTTCATTTTGTTTATTTACTTTTATGTGGTGCTGGGGAAGGAATCCAGTGCCCCACATGTACATGAGCTAGGTAAATACCCTACCACTGAGCCACAAATCCAGTTCAAGTGCATCAATAAGTCATCTTGGTCTCACTAAGCTGTGGTCTGATTGATTGTCCCTTCAGTTTTGTGTCTTTGTCTGGAAGATAGCTCCAGAGAAGTCTTCATGATTCCATGGAGACAATTTTCATTGGCTGCTTAGGATGTGTTTCTGTCTCTATTTCCCTGTCTGTCCACCTGCCTGTCTGTCTCTTTCTCTCTTTACTTCCTCCCAACCTGTTTCTCTCACTTGTAATCCTGGAAGCCCAGGAAGACTAGATTACCTGGGGGACTTAAACAGGATGCCTAAGTCTTCAAGGGGGAGGAGAGAGGTTGGATACTTTTGGGACTGACAAACCTTGCATTGCAAGCTTTTACATGAACACTGACTACTATGTGCAGAACTGAGCAGGGTCACAAAGTTTTGAGTTATACAGAAACATAAAAATGAAGGCAGAGATGACAAGCTTTCTCCTGATTTCAGTACCCAGAGTGAATGGTGTTTAGGTCTAGATAAACAGCCACTGTTTTATTTTATTTATTTATTTTTTTAAGCAAAGACAGCCTCTTTTTGGTCCCTGTTACAATTTCTTATTTCCAAGGACCTAAATGTATTTGGGCCTGTTACCAAATACAAAATGACTTGACTTACGGTTCACAAAAATGGTTATTTCTTAGGAAGGAAATAAACAATAAATGACAAAAGTAGATAAAACCCACCAAACAGGCACAGTACAACTAGTCAGAGACTGATTCTAAGAGACTGATCATCTACAAAATTTTGTCTAGAAAGGAGAACACAAAGCCCAAAAAATTGGAAAATCCAACTTCAAAGCAAATTCCACTAATTTTTACATGTTTATATCCAGAGCCAAAGGAAGTCACTGCAGGAAATGGAGCTGGATTCCAAGGAAAGGTGTTTCAAATTAGAAGCCTCTGGAGATCCCTAAGCTCTTCATATTGAAGGGATTTTTAAATGAGCTCCATTCAGATATCTGCCTTTTAAATGGGGCTAAAGGGGTCATTTATTTAATAGTCATCAGAGAGAGGGTGAGAGCTGTGGAAGATGGAGGGGGTGCTGTAACAGATTCAAACACAAAAAAGTGGAAATTATTCTATTTAAGACAGGAGAACTGGGGGTGGTGGCTGTTGTGATTCAGTGACAGAATGACCTAAAATCTGTACAACCAAATACAAAGCAAAAATGGATGAAAACAGCAAGAAAGAAAAGACAAACAATGGAGAGAGGTAAAGGGCGATGGAGAGATCCAGTGAGAGCCAGTGCAGAAAGAGAGCTCAGTACAGTCTGGTACTACTTGATTATTTTTATTCTCTCTCTCTCTTTCTCTCTCTCTCTCTCTCTCTCTCTCTCTCTCTCTCTCTCTCTCTCTCTCCCTCTATCCTTTTCTCTCCCTCTTTCTCTGCCATCTATCTAATTTTTTTCATTAATTTAAATCATTGTGGAGTGTCACACAAATAGATTCTGCATCCTGTGACCTTCCTTCATTAGTCAAGTTGCTCAAGAATTTGGCCTAAACCATGCCACTTTTTCTATGGACATGAGATACCTTTCACCAGATTATTGGGGTATTGTTTCTTTTACTGTTTTTCACCCTGACCTCCTCCTCCTCCTTCTTCTCCTCCTCCTCCTCCTTCCCCTCCTTTTCTTTTTCTTCTTCCCCTCCAGGTGAATTCGGGGTTGTTTTTTAGTTTAAGAAGAGTTGTATGCTCCCTTTGGTTCCAAAGACCCTGCTCATGACCATCACAAATATCCTTGCAACACAATCTTCCCCATGTTTGCCTCCACAGGCTCCCAGAAGGAAGAAGCAGAAATGCAAGGCCTTGCTGTTCCATCCAGCAGAACTGGCATGGAGAAAGGAGACACCACCAATCTTTAGTTGACCAGATTTATTGCATCCTCCCTGTTTTCCTGCCTCCTTTGTTCTGCCACTATCTCCCTTCTTCTACTCTCTCCCTCTCTCCTCCCCAGACTCCTAGCTTATCAGCCAATTATAGCAAAGCTTTCTCTCATGCAGGAGAGCTTGCAGAGGAATGTCAGCCTAGCACTATATGAATCACGAGGTGTCCACGTGCGGCATGATATTAGATAGCCAATCCTGGAGCCTGGCGTTAACATGTCATAAGTCTCCAAGGAACTAGTAGGCAAGCAACCTTTTTGGGTACTTCCTTATTTTGGTATCCAGTGCCCTTTGGCTCATTGCCAGGCACCATCTTGTCCAAGATGGCCCTCAACAGGCTCCCCCTTTTTGTTATAAAAAGAAAAGGACAGCAACTGTGCCTGTCTTAGATGCCAGAGTCAGACTTTATCCTTACCTGTCATTGGGAGTCAAAGAGCTGTTGGCATGCTTTGATCCCTGTCTTAGGTTGGTATAAAGTCCACCCTGTGCTTACCCATCATTGACTACCAGTCCTGTAATTGGGAGAGCCAAATCTGAGGATCAGAGCCTTGGTCCATGGCCATAAGGGTTTGCCGTACCACTAAAGCTTGCCGTCTATGATGACTCCTTAGAGACAACAGATATCTGAGCAGCAATAATAACAGCAAGAACAACAATCCCATCATAGCAAAACTTCCCATCCATTGTTTACCAAATTGTAATGCTGACTGTAAGAAACTAATGGCTTCTGGCATACCTGGGACCTTGACATGAGTACTATTTACCACAAATATAGAATTTCTTAATCGGGTAGTCAAATTAGTAAGCTCTTTAGTCCCATGTCCCATTAAGCATGCTTCCAAGCTGTTTGGACAGATTTGCAGCAGTAGTAATATTAGAATAGGGTATAGGGGTAACACAGTGCTTGGGTGTGCACTAGACAGCCCGTCTGTGTGGTTATAGTAAACATGTCCACTTATTCTTGTAGTAAGTCCACTCTTTGGTTTAGTATCAGGATTCCTGTGGTGAGATGCGCATTGATGTTTTCCTGGGCTCTCAATGCTTCGGCAGTGGCTTGTGACAGATTGTTGAGCACGTGAGCAGTAGGAATAGCAGTTCCTAGAGCAAGTCCAGCAGTAGTGGCAGCAGCCGCAGCAGCCGCCACAGCAACAGCAATGGCTATAATGGCTGAGATACCAAAATCTCTTTTTGCTTTCACGGTTAGGAAATTCCACTCACTATGAATTAAGGTCACTGGGACTGGAATGAATTTTGGAATCCTGGCAATCACAGCCAGAGGAAATAGTGAAGCATCCCAACAACTAGACACATAACACTCTTAACACATAACACATAACACTCTTAACACATAACACAGTTAAGGACCTCAGTATCATTATTATTGTTATTAGTAATGTTAATATTAAACTTAGAACTGTTAGAATGAACACAGAGATGTGACACATATGGGAGTAGGGGGGAAAGCCTGATAAAAGGAAGAATAATTGGCCACGCACCCTGTATAACTATAAACAGGTGTATTACTTCCCTATATATAGGCTTGCTTTTGACTGCACCTTTATTGAATGAGAGAGAGATTGCCTCCCTGTATCATGACAGTTTCTGAGGTGGCTAACCAGAGGAAGCAAAGACCACCTCTTAACTTGAAGGTTAGACTAGTAATAAGTGGCTATACAGTGGAACCAGTTGGTAGGTAAGGGATACCTATAAGTTCTGTACTAGGAAATAATTGAGGGAAAACTTGTGTGCCATGAGTGATATGTCCCCAAAAGTTTTAGGAAGAACTAACAACAGCAGGTTTACCACCATCACCATCATTTTGTGTTTCGGTGCCATTTTCTTTCTTATGGATAGTTCTTACCAAGCGCTCCGGGAACCAGATAGGTTGTTGTTGGTCCTGAGGAAAAACACAAACAGATGCTCTCCCCCAAATTAATACTGGGTCAGGTCCTTTCCAGGACCCAGTCAAGATGTCTTTCCACATTGCTTGTGGATGGCCACCAGACTTTCCACTAAAATGTCTATCAGCCACAGTACAGCCCATAGCATCCAAAGTAAAAAAAATTGAGGGTTAATAAAGCAAGGTTAAGTCTATTCTTGGGAGGGGCTAATGCCCCTATTCCCCCTTTTTGTTTAGTTAAGCAGACTTTCAATGTTTGATTAGCCCTTTCCATGATAGCTTGTCCTTGTGAATTGTAGGGCAATCCTGTAGAATGATAGATATTAAACTTTGAGCAAAACTGTTGAAATGAAGAAGAAGTATACACAGGCCCATTATCTGTTTTAAATGATTTTGGCCTTCCCATAGTAGCAAAGGCTTGAAGGCAATGACTGATTACATCTTTTGTCTTTTCCCCTGTATGGGCAGTAGTAAATATATATCCTGAGTAGGTATCTACATTTACATGTACAAATCTTAAAGTACCAAATTCAGGGATATGGGTGACATCCATCTGCCATAGATGATTTGGAAGGAGTCCTCTAGGATTGACTCCAAAATGAGGAACAGATAAATGAGGCACACAGGCAGGACACTGTTTTACTATATTTCTGACTTGTTCTTTTGTAATGTTATATATTATTTTGAGAATAGTAGCATTGACATGAAAATCTTTATGGAAATTAATTGCATCTTGTACAATATTAAACACATGAGGATCTCAAGTAGTTGAGTCTGCAGTAGAATTTCCTTGAGCTAAAGGCCCAGGCAAGCCTGAATGTGCTCTGATATGACCTATATATAAAGGTTCTTTGCGAGCCCACAGAAGAGTTTGTACTTGATAAAAGCATTGTTGTAAGGTAGATTGAGGACTAATGGGTCCAGCTGTCTCAAGCTGGGGCACAAGCTGGGCAATATAGAGACTGTCAGTATAAATATTTAAAAGTTTCTCAGGAAATGTTTGTAAGGCAGTTATAATTGCTTCTAGTTCAGGTTTTTGAGCAGACTTATGAGAAGTAATAATTGTACTTTATCAGAAATTACTGTAGCTGTACTGGAGGAGGAGCCATCTGTAAAGATTGTATTTGCTGCTGGGATAGGTTGAGCCTTAACAACCTGATGGAAAATAACAGGATGTCTTTTGAAGAAGCTGATAATAGGTGAACTTGGCAAGTGATTATCAAATATGGCCAAGGTGGAACAATAGACAATTGCCCAATCTTCATTACTGTTAACTAGTATTTCAATCTGTTTTGCTGTGTATGGGACAATAACTGTCTGAGGATGAACTCAAAAAACTCGAAGGGCTGTCTTAAGTCCTAATGTAACTAGATTTGCCACCATCACAGGATACAGGGAAACAACATTTTTTGGGGACACTGGCAAATAGATCCATATCAGGAGTCCAGTTTGCCACAATAGACCTGTAGGAGTATATATAGAATCTAACACTATGAGGCTAAAAGGCAAGGATAGATCAACTCTATCACTATGAGCATTTTCTAAAGCTTGTTCTACTAACCTCAAGGCTTTTCTACCTTCAGGAGTTAAATTTGTGGGGGATGTAGGGTCTGAATCTCCTTGGAGAATATCAAGCAGAGGCTTAAGTTGACCAGTGGTGATTCCCAAATTTGGCCTTATCCAATTTATATCACCTAATAATTTTTGGAAATCATTTAGAGTCTTAAGTTTTCCTGTGGCTAATTGAATTTTTTGTGGCCTAACACAGGTATCTAATATTTGATGTCCTAGAAAGGTAATAGGGCTGTGGGTTTGCACCTTTTCTGGGGCCACATGTAATCCCCATTTTCTAGGGTTTTAATAATATCATTAAATACCCTAAATAAAGTCTCCTGTTTTCTGTGAGCCAAAAGAATATCATCCATATAATGGAGACAATAAAGTTCTTTATAATTTTGTCTAATCTGTGATATAGCCTGGTCAACATATATTTGATGCATAGTGGGACTATTTGCCATTTCCTGGGGAAGGACCACCCATTGGTGTCTAGTATTAGGCCCTTCATTATTTAAAGAAGGAACGGAAAAGGCAAATTGAGGGCTATCCTCAAGATGAACAGGAATGGAAAAGAAACAATCTTTCATATCTATAGAGATGATATGATAATGTTTTGGAATAGCAGCTAACGAGGGGAGACCCAGTTACACTGGACCCATAATCTGCATACTGGAATTTATGGCTCTCAGATCTTGCAAAAGTTGCCATTTCCCAGATTTCTTATTTATGACAAAAATGGGTGTATTCCAAGGGGAAGTGGAAGGAATGATATGATTTTCCTTCAATTGTTGATTAACTATTTCCTGTGCTGCCTCTATTTTTTCTTTAGAAAGGGGCCACTGGGGGACCCAGATAGAATTATTGGATTTCCATGCTATCTTTAATGGTTCAGTGGCCCCTCCAGAAAACCCAGCCCCTTAGTCCCTGTTTGTCCTTTGGCTTGAATGGGGCAGGTCATACCTTGTAGATTCTTGCCTAGTCCTTTTCCAGGGATATAACCCCCACCATGACTGGTAAAATGGTTGGGTTTAGACAGGAAATATTTTGTTCACCTGAGGAAGAAATGACAACATCCATCTGTGTTAAAATGTCTCTTCCCCAAAGACGACAGGCAGGTGAGCTAATACATAAGTTTGGAATGTCCCCCTTTCCCATCAGGGTCCTCCCAAGATAATACAGCTAAATTTTGTAATGGGTTTGGGCAAATCCAAGTCCCCATAAGGTAGTACTGGATGCTGTAACAGGCCATGATTTGTTCCAGTCCTTCTCTCTTATAATAGAGATGTCAGCACCCGTGTCTATTAGACCCTCTATGGGAGTACCATTAACTTTTAATTTAAGCATGGGTCTATTTTTTGTTGATTGTGCCCAAAAGACACCTGATCCTGTGGATCCAAACCCATTGTTTTTTCCATTCCTTTGTGAACTGGGAAAAGTCCCATGATGACTAGACAATATCAATATTTGTGCTATCTTATCTCCTGGAGAAACAACAGATACCCCTCAAGGGGAAGATAACATAATCTTTATTTCTCCAGTATAATCACAATCAATGACTCCTGGAAATACTTGTAATCCTGACAGAGTTGTGGAACTTTGCCCCAACAATAATCCTACTGTGCCTCAGGGAGTGGTCCATGTACGCCCATGGGGACCACTTGTACTCCCATCTCTGGGGTTAGAACGAGTCAGGCGGAGGGAGGCACAGAGGTCCAATCTCCCTGCTCCCTGATGTTCCTCGGACAACGAGGAGATAGTCAGAAAGGATTGTGAATGGGGATCTGTACTATGGGATTCTGAAAGGCCCCGCATGTTTGAGGGCCCCAGGTTGGGCCCCCCTGGCCATTTTTTGACTGGGCTGGCACAGGATATCTCTCTATATCAAATCTTGATGTACAATATTTCACCCACTGCCTTCCTTTTTGGCACCGGGGACATAGACCTGGGGCAGGTTGATTTGTCCCTTGTTCTCCAGTCTTAGGTGTTCCCCTGGGCTTTAATCCTATGGGTCCTTCAGGGCAGTCTTCTGAAGTGCCCTCCTTGCCCACACTTAAAGCATATTATTCCTTTAGCTCTTGGTTGTCCCTGATTTGGTCCATGAAGAGCAGCAGCTATTACTTGTCCTGTAATGACTGCATCATTGATATCCCTGCAGACCTTTATATAGGTACTTAAATCTTTATTTTTCCATGGTTTTATAGCTTTTTTACACCATCTATTTGCTTGCTCATAAGCTAATTGTTTTATTAAGGGCATTGCTTGTTCTGAATCCCCAAATACACTAGCAGCAGTTTAGATTAATCTATCAACAAAATCTACAAATGGTTCATTACTTCCCTGAATCACCTTGGACAACTGCCCCTGTAAATCTCCTGACCCTTGAATTAACTTCCAGGCTTTAGTGGCAGCAGCAGCAATTTGTGCATACACCCCAGGATCATAAATAATCTGCTATTGAATACCTTCATAGTTTCCTTCTCCTGTTAGCATTTCTACATTTCTTTTGGGAAAACCTGTGGCAGCATTACAGCGTGCCATTTCTAATGAGGCTTTCTGCCATGCAGTTTTCCACACTAGGTACTGCCCCCCTGATAGCACAGTTTTACATAGCCTTTTCCAATCTTCCGGCACTAGATTTAGCCCCGATACTGATTCCAACATACTAATTGTAAATGGGACCTGTCACGAGCATGTCGCGACACTTGCGGCCTGTGCTGGATCAGGAAATGGGTAGGAATAAGGTAACACTCACGTAGTCAGTTGTTGGTCCTCAGATGAGATTTTATTGATGTTCGGTTCACAGCAAACAGCAATCAGTCATCGAAGTAACAGCATGCAGTGACCGGGAGCCTCGAGCTGGGGAGCACTATCATGTCACTAGTCAGCGGGACATAGTGACAGACTCTGTCGATGGAGTAGTGCCCGCTCGCTCCGGATCAGTCTGCAGTTTATATAGTCACATCAAAACAAGTTCACACATTACATAATTTGTTTTTCAAGTCCTAGATTCTGCAAACTCATCTAGTAAATATTTTTACCAGTTTTACCATTAAAACTAATGTAAATTTGGTGTAAACAAACTGCCAAATGTTTTTCTCAGTGACTGCATAGTCACTATGTAACTCACCGCACGTCATTCTACTTATCTTAACACTACACACACATTTTGTTTTGATCTATCACAGCAAACAACATGTTTTTTATAAGTTTCACAAAATGGAGTCAGAAAGCAAAATGGAAGTTGTTCGGTTCACTTCAACAATGTTCCATACAGGGCCTGTGGAACGTTCGTAGCCACCACCTCCTTAAAATATTTTACTGTTTTGAAATCCAGAGGTTGGTTGAATCTTTGTCTATTTTGGTCCTCTAGCACAGGGAAGAATTGTGGGACTGCT
Source organism: Sciurus carolinensis (assembly GCF_902686445.1). NCBI lineage: Eukaryota > Metazoa > Chordata > Mammalia > Rodentia > Sciuridae > Sciurus > Sciurus carolinensis. The sequence goes on from NW_025920362.1 coordinate 14,917, forward strand.
GAGGTTTCCTTAAGGGGGGTTTCTTCTCCCCGTGGTGAAAAACCCATCTGATTTATAGCATGAACTAACTCCTCCCAAGGGTACCTTGGGGGATATAGGGTTCAGGCTGCTTGGGGGGGGAGCTGCTGCCTCCAGGAAGGGATTGGTATTCCTTCCCAATATAACTGATGGGGGCGACTGTGTCCTTGATGCTCTTTCTAATTCCTCCCCAGAAGCCCCTCCTCCTCTTCTTCCTCTTTATGAGAAGTTACACTTAGTTGTTTCTTTATCTCTTCCAGACACATAATTCCTTTTTTTACTAAAGTTATTATTTTATCTTTTTTAGATGTTAGACATTCCTTAATGAGCTACCACATGGGAAAAGTTCCTCTACGTAATGGGGATTACTTTTCTGCTTTAATAAGATCCTCTTTATCATATTCCCATTGTGGAATATTTAGGACTCCCTCTTCCAAAAACCAAGGACTAACCTTGGCCAGCATGGTTACATATGCTGTCCCAGTAGATTGTTTTACAGCAGTCTCATTAGCCTTAAATACATCTTGTATGATTCTTATTATTTGATTTCTAGACACTTGTGACCCCATTCTGGAGTTATGAGACCTCCCTTTACTGGGGTTATGTGACCTCTTTACCAGGGTAATGTAGACTCCCTTTACCGAGGTATGTGGTCCCATTCCCCGGGACTGTGGGGTCCCTTTTACCGGGACTGTGGGGTTCTTTTCACCAGGACTATGGGGTCCCTTCACTGGGACTGTGAGGTCCTTTTCACCAGGACTGTGGGGTCCCTTCACCGGGACTGTTGGGTCCCTTCACTGGGACTGTGACCTCCCCCTTATACACTCTGGCCAGAGATTTCTGGGAGGTTATCCTACAGTTTTCCTATAGCTTGCTTTAAGTTACTTAGTTTTCCTATAGCTTACCTTAAGTTACTTACCTGGGAGGACACAGAAGGAGAAAGAACTTCCCCGTAAGGGCCACCACTTGTTCCATCCAGCAGAAACAGCACGGAGAGAGGAGACACGACCAATTTTTAGTTGACCAGATTTATTGCATCCTCCCTGTTTTCCTGCCTCCTTTGTTCTGCCACTATCTCCCCTCTTCTACCCTCTCCCTCTCTCCTCCCCCAGACTCCTAGCTTATCAGCCAATTATAGCAAAGCTTTCTCTCACACAGGAGAGCATGCAGAGGAATGTCAGCATAGTACTATATGAATCATGAGCTGTCCACGTGTGGCATGATATTAGATAGCCAATCCTGGAGCCTGGCATTAACACGTCATAAGTCTCAAAGGAACTAGTAGGCAAGCAACCTTTTTGGGTACTTCCTTATTTTGGTATCCAGTGCCCTTTGGCTCATTGCCAGGTGCCATCTTGTCCAAGATGGCCCTCAACACCTTGGTACATTCAAGATGTCTCATGTTCTCAGTCTGTCTGAAAACACTGGTCACCAGGCACAGGCTTAGCACAGTGTGTCTCCTAGAAGATAGAAAGAGGCCTAGGAGAAAAATATCTCAAATGTCACAAAATCTAAACCCTCAGTCCTAAGTGTAATCACAAAGTGACTGGAGGCAGACCTTGACGGATTCAGAGAAGACTATTTTCTTCACAAACTCAGACGCTATTGAAATCCATTTTCCCAATGGGAAAAAAGAATGGATCCCGTTAGAGAGGGAATTTTGGTTTTATAGGATACAAAGATGTAATCCTTGAAAGCCATATACCTTTAACAGTTTTGAATATCATGAGCCAGTTGTACAGGTTAAGTCTTTAAGTTAGGAGGGTGGTGGTTGTAAAAAGTTTGAAACTCATTGTGCTTATTCTGGGATCCATTGTTTCCCAGAATTTCAATATGTGCTATGCCTCCATTTAGGGCTAATCTGCAATGGAGGATGGTCTAAGTTTAGGGCCCATTGTTATTAGGTAAGTGTGCACTGGAAGAGGTTTAATGCATGGCCAATTTTTCTTTCCTCACCCTGATCAACACTGTCCCTCCATTTTTCTTGGGGAGCTGTGATTTAGGAATATTCTTTTCCACAACCCTTCAATGAGGAAGAACGAAAAGGGGGTTCTTGGGTTGACAAAAAGTCACACAAAATACAGAGACAAACTGGGTATTAGTGGGGCACCTGGAATTACAATTTCTCTATTTGGGACACCACTGAGCCCTGAGCAGGGAGGATCACAAGTTCAAGGCCAGCCTGAGGAATAAATCCAGACACTGTCCCAAAAGCAAATAAGCCCTGCATGGTGGTTCATGGGTGTCATCCCAGAAGCTTGGTAGGCTGAGAATGGAAAGAAGATTGCAAGTTCAGAGTCACCCTCAGCCATTTAGTGAGGACCTGCCTGAGAATAAAAAGGAAAAGTTCCTTGGGTTATGGCTCAATGGTTAAGCACTCCTGGGTTCAATCACCCTTGTAACAATAAAGGAACAAATAAATAAATAAATGTGTGAATAACAGTTCAGGATTAGATCATCCCCAAGTTCCATCCCCAGTACTGAAAAAAAAGTTTGTTTATGTATGTAAGTATATGTGTTTATATACTAAATACTATATATACATATATATGTATGTATATTTGTGTGTATGTGTGTATATGTATTATTTTTTTCTTTTTACATATTTATATTTATGAGAGAAAAGGCACTCACTCACTCACAGAATATACCAAAGTCCCTGGTAATCAAAGGCCAAAGGTCACCTTTGCTGCAGAGACATAAGCAAGCTACTCTTCTCTTCTACCAGCCTTTCTAAATTAGAGGGCCAAAAACACATACCAACCCCTGTCAGCTTTCCCCCAGCTACTGCCTGGGGGTGGGTGCCAGTGGCTTTGGTTACTCTAGATAACCTTAGGCCAATCACACATCCTCCTGGTGGTGGACCTATTCAAATGCCTGCCCTATCAACTTCCAATGGTAGTCACAGTGCCTCCCATGGTGACAATGGGTGACAGGCAATCAATATGAGTGAGGAGGAACAGGGAGTGAGAAGGGGAGAGCACCTGGGCCCCACTACACCATGAACCCCCAGTTTCACTGCTGTCCTGCAGCCACAAAGGGTCCCTTTCTCTCCCAGGGGCCCTTCATCTCAGTCTCCTCTAAAACCACAACCCCTGGGGAAGCATATGAGGGAGGCATTTTAATAATAAAAATATGTCTCAATCTGTAGCATTTGGTACACTTGGTGGGTCTGTGGTCGGGAAAAGGCTCTGCCTCATCACTGGTGACCCTCCCTGAGGATCCCCTGGTACAAGGACAGATCACAATTCTGTGGTGAGATTTCCTCCTACTCATCACTTAGGACCTCACAGAAGTCTGTGGGAATCCAGCTGTCAGGGTCAAAAGACTCGATATAGCATGTTTGTGTGGAGTTTCAGCAGTGCCAGGCAACAAGTGGTGTGCACCTCTGTCAGGTAAGCGTTGGAGAAGGGGAGGGGAGAAGGGAGACTGAGGTGTCCTGGACTGAGTATGAGTAAACATGTATTAGAGACCCTCCCTGAGGTCCCTATGTAGAAGATGGGGCAAAGAGGTCCCTGGTTCCAGCAGGGACTTAATGGGAAAATGAGGCTTTGCTACCAATTCTCCACAGTCACTTTTTGCCCCACCCCTGATGCCTGAGACAGCAGCATCAAATCAGACATTTTTAAACTTAGGGACAGCATAATCACAAAGAGAACTGGAGCCAGGCTCTTCAGACCTCTAATAGTCAGTGGAGAGAGAGGTCATTAGGTCAAAGGAAAGATTACACTGTGGGACAGCTAGTTCTGAGGGCACCACAATCTCTCTCAATACCTTGTTTCTGCCCCTCCCCCTAGACCATTATGACATCACAAACTGTATTGGAGTCAAGGAGAGAGATTGGGCAGGGCACCACACACTGTTGGACACTGTTCCCAGACCAACATAGAGAGAGGACACTGGGGCAGAAGAGGCAGGGAAAATTCCATGAGACCACAGATCAGCAAAAAGGTCATATCAAATAAAGAGACAGCTGGAGAAGAGTGAGTGCTACATTCACATGTGTACTAAGGATACAAACTATCCAGTGAGTCAGTCTCCATGACAGAAGTACTAAGTCTTCTGTGCCCTGTGGTTGAGCACTCCTCCCCTAGAAGTTCTTAGTCTTCTCTGGGTGCTGTGTTTAATCTCCTCTCACACACCATTGGTCATGGTCTTCTCTGTCCTCTGGGAGAGTGCCCCTATCCCACCAGTGCTCAGTCTCTTCTGGATCCTATCCTTAATCTCCCTTCCCCAACATTGCTCAAGGTCTTCTGAATCCTGTGGTGAGTTCCCCTCTCCTACCAGTGCTCAGTCCCCTCTGGGCATTGTGAGTGGACACCCTTTGTATACCAGTGCTCACTCTTCAATGAGCCATAGGCATATAATTCCCTTAGTAAACTCTCTGGGTGAAACCCTTTTCTGCTAATGTCAGTACATCATCTTTGACCTTACCTGCATATACAGGCCCAAACAACTGTGGAAACTTTAAAGATGTAGATACTTCCTCTTTGGAACAACCTCAATATGACTTTGCTGCTGCCATAAAAAGAGGTTTCTCATCAATGTCTGAAAATTCAAGACAATTTCAATGAATGTCAATTCCCACAGCATTAAGAACATTGTTCCACCACTCATACTCCACCATTTCCACATATTTGTTCAAGTAGCTGAAATCTTATGAGTGATGTATCATGACCCATATTTCTGCCATCTCTCTGAGCATTGGATGGAAAGCATATAGTTAATTAGTTTTAGGATCTTTTCTGATATATCATTGGATGCTCTCTTTTGACAAGAGGCAAACCTTCCTAGGACATTTGGGTGAGGCACAATGAACACCTTCAAGTGAGAGTGTGAAATGTGACTAAGGACAATTTTCCATCATCAAGGAGGGCATTTTTAGACCTTTTTAATACCACCATTCCCACCATCCATCAGCATACTGAGATATTGGACCAAGGGACACTGTCAAAAAGGATCCAAAAGTTCTGACTCCTACAGGAGAGATACTTTTTCCTTAAAAATATCTGCCTCCTCTGAATCCTGCAGTCAAGGACACCTCATCTATATTGTCTCAGTCTTCTCTGGGCTTTTCCCTAAAACTCTTCTCAACCACAATTGTTAAAGGTTTTCTGATTACTCTGGTAGAGTGCCCCTCTCCTACCATGCTCAGTCTTCTTTGTTTTAGTCACTAATTTTACCTAATCTGTCCTTACTTAGTCTCTTCTCAACCCTGTGTGTGAGCACAAGTCACCTAATAATGCTAATTCTGGTACATTTTTTTTCTCTGCCTTCCATTACCATTCACTGCTCATTGTCTATTGGATCTTTTGGGTGAGCACACCTCACCTAAGAGTGTTCAGTATTCACTCTGTCCTGTTCCAGGTTTTCCAAGGCAATCCTTGTTCAGACTCTTCTGAATCCTGTGGGTGAGCACACCTCTCCTGACAGTGCTCAGTCTTCTCTGGATTCTGTCCTTAATTAATATTCATACACCATTGCTCAGTGTCATCTGTGTCTTGTGGGTGAGTTCCCCATTCCCAACAGTGCTCAGTCCCCTCTAGGTATTGTGGATATACAACCTTCACCTACCTGTGTTCATTTCTTCAATGAGCCCTAGGCAACCTGGGTCCCTTAGTAAAATCTCTGGGTGAGCCCCTTTTGTCCAATGTCAGTATACCATCTCTGGCCTTACCTGTCTATCCAAGCAAATGTCACTGTGGAACCTTTGAGAGTTGTAGATACTTCCTCTTTGCAACAACCTCCATAGACCTTTGGTGTCTCCATGCAGAAAGACTCCTGGCCAAAGCTTGAAAACACAAGAAAATTTTCATAGATGTTAATTCCAGCAACACTGAGGAGCTTGTTCCATGACTCAGAGTCCACCAACTCATTAATTTGCTCCAGGGGCTGAGCACTTATGAGTGATATAACAAGTTCAGTATTTCTAACATCCCTCTGAGTAGTGAATGGAAAGCATATATTTCAGTAGTTTCAGGATCATCTCTGATGTGTCACTAGCTATCAACTTTTGACAGTACAGGAAACCTCCTAGTAAATCTCTCAGGCACAAAGCACACATTCAAAGGAGTGTAAAATGTGACAAAGAACAACTTCCCATCATCATGGGGGACTTCTACAGACCTTTGAAATAGGATCATTATCACCATACCTCAGATCAGAGATACTGATCTGGCCTGAGGGATACTCTCAAAACTGTTCTAAAAACTCTGAGATCTATAGGTGAGATCTCCTCACCCAAAAGACCTCCATCTCCTCTGGATCCTATAGTCAAGCACCCCACATCTATATTTACTATATCCTCTCTTGGTACTGCCCTAAATTACCCCTCATCCACTATTGTGCAGGATACTCTGAGCACCCCTCACTGATTCATGCTCTGATTCTAATACTCTTCTTAATAGTCTCTCTTCAACATGGCTCAGCTTTCTTTGTTTAAGCTGCTACATTTGCCTAACCTGTATTTACTAAGTTTCCTTTGGGTTCTGTGGGTGAGCCCCCCTCACCTAAGAGTGCTCAGTCTCCTCTGATTTCTTTGTTTGAGTTTCCTAACTATTCCAAGCTCCTTCATTTCTGGGTCCTATTGGTGAGCACACCTCACTTTACAGTGCTCACTCTTCTCTCTGTCATGTTTCAGATTCTACAATGCAATCCTTCTCAAACTCTTCTGGGTCCTGTGTGTGAGCACTCCACACCTCACTGTGCTCAGCATTCTCTAGGCCCTGTCCTTAATGTCTCTTTACACACCAGTGCTCAGGGTAATCTGAATCCTATGGTGAGTGCCACACTCACATATATGTGCTCAGTTTTTCCTGAATACTATCTTGGAGTGCCCCTTATCTTCCAGTACTCTGCATCCTCTGTTTCCTCTGGGTGATCTTCCCTCATTCAGCAGTGCTCAGCATATTCTGGGACCTCTGGGTGAATGTCCCTCACCTTGCAGTGCTCAGTCTCCTCTATGCCATGTGCTAAGTTCACAGAACCAATCTTATTGTAGTCTCATCTGGTTCCTGACTATGATCAAATGTAGTTGAACATTGCACAGACTTCTCTGGGTCCTGCCAAAATCTCACCTCATCCAACATTGCTTAGAGTACTCTGATTCCTGTGTGTGAGTGCCCATCACCCATTAGTGCTCTGATTACAATGGGTCCTCTTGGTGATAGCCCCTCTCTCAGCCTTCTGTGTTTAAATTGCAATTTTCACATTACCTGTGTTCCTTAGTCTTCTTTGTGACCTGTGGGTGAGCACCCTTCATCGAATAGTGCTTAGTCTCCTCTTTTCTTTTATTCATTTAACTAACCATTTCTTGCTCATTTTAGCTGGGTGATTTTGTGGAAGATCCATCACCTTAGAGTGCTTAGTCTTCTCTGTGTCCTGTTTTAGGTTCCCCAAGGTAATCCTTGCCCACAGTCCTCTGAGTCATGTGAGTGAGTGCCCCTCACCTGACATTGCTCAGTCTTCTCTGGGTATTGTCCCTAATCTCCCTTCACAAACCATTGCTCAGTGTCATCTGAATCCTCTGGTGAAAACACCTTTCACACAGATGTTAATTTTTTTCTGAATATTGTGTTGGAGTGCCCCTTACCCTCAAGTACACTGTCTCCTCTGTGTCCTCTGCATGAACACCCCCATCCAGTGGTGCCCAGTATATTCTGGGACCTTACAGTGAGCACCACCTACCTAGCAGTGCTCAGTCACCTCTGTGACATGTGCTATGTTCCCATAGCCAAACTTAACTCAACCTTCTCTGGCTCCTGTTTGTGATCATAGAGAGCCTAACATTGCTCAGTCTTTTCTGGTTTCTGTCTTAATTTCACCTGCTCCACAATTACTCATGATCTTTTGAATCCTGTGGGTGAGTGACCCTCTCCCAACATTACCCATTATTATCTGTGTCCTGTACCTAATCTCCATCTCCACACCATTAGTTGGGTCCACTGAGTCATGTGGGTGAGCACCACTTTCCCACCAGTGCTCAGTCCCCTGTGGGTATTATTGGAGGTTAGAGTTGCAGCAATAGTGTTCTGTCTCCACTGAGCCCTCAGCAACTTGTTTCTTTGAGTGACATATCTGGGAGTGTCCCATTCCTTCTAATGCACCATTTCAGACTTTATCTGTGCATCAAGGCCAACACTTCTTTGAAATTTTAGAGAAATATGGATAATTCCTGTTCCAAAAAACTCAACAGGTCCTTTGTGCTGCCATGCAGACAGGCTCCTCTCCAATGCCTGAAAACCCAAGACAATTTTTAAGGATGTCAATGCCCACAGCACTGGGGACCTCATTCTACCATTCATCCTTGACAATTTCCTCACCTTTTATCAAGGAACTGAGGTCTTATGGGTGATGTAGTTCAGACAGGATTTCTGACATTTTTCTGAAGAGTGGAAGAAAATATATTTAAGAATTTTCAGAATCTTCTCTGATATGTCAGAAGTTGCTCCCTTTTGACAAAGAGTAAGCCTTGTAGGAAAGTTGAGTGAGGCAAATTTCATCCTGTAATTTGCAGTGTGATATGTGTCCATGGACAATTTCCTGTCAACGTGGAGGACTTCTCCATACCTTTGAAAATGCTGCATTGTCAAACC
>NW_025920362.1:24028-120672 GCF_902686445.1 Sciurus carolinensis
TATTTGCCACCACACACAGCTAAGGAATTTTTTTTATCAGCACATTTATATTATTCCATCCCTATGGAATGCTCTCAAAGCATTGACAGCATTGGTACTGGTATTGATAGTACCCCCTGCTTACATTCGGGCCTCTATAGAAGATAGTTTTTCATATTATAAAGCCAGGCCTAATACACCTTTCTAGGACACTTTTATCACCCTATTTAATCTAGTTTTTCAGTACACATCTTACTGTAAAACATTTTGTGTGTGTTTGCTAATTTTTTTCTCATCCAGCAAACATAAGATGCATGCAGAAATGGGCTTGTTTGTGAATTTCATGGTCAAGAAAGTATTAGGACTTTAAACACCATTTCTGTTGTGGAATGAATAAAAACAATGAATGATAAAGTTACTCCAAAGGCTTTCCTATCATCACAGCACCTTTCCCATGACCTACAATTTAAACCAGCTGATCCTGGGATATGCAACACTAATCCCAGGTCTCTGAATGAACAGTGAACTGCATTCTCAGAAATTTAATCCCCAAAAGGTCTATGAATATTCAGGTGTGAAGAACCTATATCAGCAAAACCTGAATATCAAAACAGAAGTGGTTCCAAAATAACCAACATTTTAATAGAATTATTGAGAAGGAAAAGCATACCTCAAGCATTTGCAAATTATCAAATCTGTTTTCTCTCTTGGCATCTTTCTATCTACCTCCAATATGCCATATGCTTAATGTCTCTGATTTCCCACTTCTGTTGTGAGTTTTTGCAAAGAGAGGTTCTTCTCTCATTCCTTACTTTCCAAAGCACAATGCATTCATTCCCAGATCCCCGGTAAACAGAAGACAATTCACAAACCGAGTTGTTATTATTCTTTACCCAACTCCACATTGCATCTTGAGGAGTTCCATAAATATTAACACTATGCCTCTTTCCCTCAGTGAGGGGGTGCTTCATTAATTTAGCCAGATGATGTTGTGAGATATAACAAGGCAAAGGCAAGTGTTGATGGCACATGGGGTCTGGGGTCCCAGAAGGGAAACGTGGTGGCACAAAGAAAACATTCAGTTTCAATGTTCTGCTCGTTATGTTTTCAGTTATTACTCTCAAGATTCAATACAGAGAGATCGTGGCCGAAAGTCATATCGTTGATCCTACATTCATTCAGGTGCATTCACTTCCACTCAGAAAAACGCATCAATTACTTACCAGTTCTCCTGTGATATGAGAAACATTCATGGGAGAACTCCTCTAATCAAAGGAGAGGGAGCAGGCTCTGGGCAGCTAGGTTGTGAAGGGTGCTGGGCTTCTAGGCTGCAGTAGGAGAAGGCACTTTGTTGCACTCCCCAGAGGGTTTGTGTAGCCTTGGGCAACATGAACTTTGAAGACTGGCTCAAGTGACATGGCGCCTGCACCCAGGATTCCACCTGAGGTCACAGAGGAGCGGCCCAAGAACACTGTGGCATCCCGGATCCCATGGCAATCAGAGACCTTTCCGCTCCTGGCCGCTTCAAGCCCACATTCAAGACAAGCACCGGATCAACTGTGAGGATAAGAGGATAGATGAATGGAGCGGGAGCCAGGGTCTTGTGTTTTTCAAGAAAAGATTCTGTCTTTGTTGCTAGTCAACTAGAAACCAGGCTGTAAGTGGTATGCAGCCCTGTGGGTGAAAAATCCCTCCATATCCAGGCAGGACCAGGGTTTCTACTGAAGCCTGACAGCTCGCACTTCCACCAGGCCCGTGAGGTGGGGCTGTGCTCCGATGGGCCCATCATTCACACTGACAGCCTGCTCACCTGACTCTACTGCAATCTATTAGCCCCCATAATGTCCAGTGGAACAGGCTGGGACTGAGGGGTGCCTGAGAAGACGTGGCTCAACAAGATTACCACCTGCACCAGTGGATTTGCATTCCGACCCCACTCCTCCAGGACTGGGAATGCCCGGCTTTTCTTCAGAGTCAGGAAACTAGCATAGAGGCCTAGCAGCCACACAGAGAGATGGGTGGTGAGCGCTCAGCTCAGTAGAGCATGCAGTGCAGCGCCTGAGCTTAAGTGATCATTGAAATGGGACACATCACATTCCATCTGTCGGGTTTCTCCTACTAACCTACAAAGTCTGCAAAGGAGACAGCTGAAACATGGGATGTGCGTGTTCCACGTGAAGGTGTTTGGCTGCTCTGGTGGTTCATGAAGAAAGGAGGGAGTCATTCACTCAGCATGTTGGACGGAGGAAAGGATGGACCTGACAAGGAAGGAGAGTAGTTCTGTGCTCACTCCAACAGCCAGGCCCCACCTGCTTGGCTGTTGCATTACGACTCCTCTGCACCCAAAAACTTAACTGGTGAGATTTTTCCAGGGACACATCAAACCACCTCAAGATGCAGAAATGTCTTGCCAATCTGCATTCACACAATGTTTGCCTTCTTGACCAGACAAATGGCCCTCGGTCCCAAGGGTCTGTGCGATATTGCCAGGAGTCATCTAAGCAGCCCCGGGAGGGAGCTGCCTACAAGCCCGGGAAAGAAATAAAAGCCTGGTGATGGCATGATAAGCACAGTTCCTCAGGGCATAACACCAGCTTTGAACATAGACACTGCTGAAATTGGAATGGTGCAGAGCTTCCAAACTGAATTTTCAAAAGGGGAGAGTGAGGACATTTGGGGGGCAAGAAAAGCTGGAGAGGGTCTTCCTGGAAAACAACTTCAAAGAAGAGACACTATGAAACTCATCATTGTTCATGTTCAAACAAAAAAATTCCTCAACATCTATACAGCCTCATCATACACTACTAATACACGAAGTAGTTATTGTCCGTTCATTCTGAATGCAACCATGAACACTGACCCTAATGTTATTGCAAGTATATCAATGCCCTTGGAAAGTCCTGTCTCTTCCTGTTGCTCCCAAGGGACAGCCGAGTATATGTATACTGATTCCTATATTTTTCTGGCACAAGAACCATGAGCAAAGGCTTTCCTAACATTACAGCACCTACCCCACGACCTACAATTTAATCCTGCTGATCCTGGATTATGCAAAACTCTCCCTGACTCTCCGAATAAAGACTTCACCACAATCTCAGAAAATTAATCCCAAAAAGGTCAATGAATAATCAAGTGTGAAGACCCTACATTGGCAAAATGTGAATATCCAACCAGAAGTGTTTCCATAATAACTAACATTTTAATAGAATTACTGAGAAGAAAAAGCATACCTGCAGCATTTGCAAAGTGTCAAATCCCCTTTCTTTCTTGACATGTTTCTATCCCCTGCCCACATTCCATAGCCCTAATGTCTCTGGTTTCCTCCTTCCGGTGTGAGATCTTGGAAAGAGGTGTTTTGTGTCATACCTTACCCTCCAAAGCACAATGCATTCATTCCCAGATCACCGGTAAATATGAGAGTAACGCACACTCGAGGTGTTGTTGTGCTTCACCCAATTCTAGGCTGCATCTCTTGAAGAGGTCCATTAATATTAACAAGAGTGCACAAAAAGGCTCCATTCCTCTTGTCACTGGAGCTCCAATGATATTGGGAGAGTAGGTTGTAAATCCCCGTGATAGTCGTGAATGCTACCAACAGAAGGTCACATCAATTCTGTCCTAAATCCTACCATTATTCATGAAGAAGTCACAAGGAAGCCACTGAGAATCCAAACTGTCAGAGAAAATCCAGGGGCAAGAGCTACTGCCTTTTGTGTTCACTTCTTGGTTTTGCAGTTGACTCCGAGGTTCACGTGGAAAGTGCTCAGTTGTGGAAGTCCCCTTCATTGGCAGAGGGTTTGGGAGTGTGCCCAAAAAGCCTGGAGAGAGTCAGGTATAAGTGCGGTTGTCATTTTGAGTTTCCTGCCATCAAAACCTGGCGAACAATGCACAGAGGAGGGAGGTGGTGAAGAATTATTCACATAAGCATACTCATAAGAGACCAGTGATCTCTGTCCTAAGGATTGTAGGGTGAGGTCGTGGAAGTAATACTCTGAAGAAATGCAGGTGAGTGTGGAGCACTGCTCACTTGGATCACATTTGCAAACTGAAAGGTGTCCGTGGAAATGGGTTGCACGAGAAACTTGTTCTGTTTTGCAGTGTTGATTCATTATGTGTGGAGAGGAGAAAAGAAAAGTAAGAGGTGAGAGGATGGAGGGTTGGGATTCTCCGATTCGGTCTCCTTTGTTTGCTTATAATTTATGTAATCTAACAGTTCTGGGATCTCTAAACCTGGACTCTAGCATGGGAGGCAGGCTCTCTACGTGATGGCCTATATCGCCAGCACAGGAATGTTTGCTCTGAGTTACAACACTTGATCACTTACAGTCCTAATTGGTGAAAAAGTATGTGGACAAGCAATCATGATCAAGCCAAACAATGCCTCAGGAATTCTTAATCCTCTTGTTCACGACAATCCAGCAAGGAACTCCTTTGTTTGTCAATACCGAAGTCCAGTAGTGTGTCCTGAGGGACAGATTTCTCACCTCTTCATGTAAGGATGAAAATGGATCTAACTGATTTCTGAGCACAAATTTGTATCAGAGATCCATGAATGCCAGGAGCAGTGACAGATGCAGGACTCTAAGGGATTGAGAATATGCTCAATTGGTGACTACAAATGGAGATTTTGGGATCATTCACATATGCAACACAAACCAATATATTCACAATCTACTGATTAATTACTCGGTCCTTTTTTGTATTATTTTTCTGTTTGTCATTTTCTCTTGAAAAATTCTAAACAGCAGAGACCTATGCATAATGGACAGCCAGTTTTAGTGTTGGATATTGCCCATCATCTCAGGAAAGGTTGAGCCAGAGGAAGTTGTTCCTCCTGTGCTATGCCTGTTTCCCTCAGTGAGGGGGTGCTTCAGAAATTTAGCTGGATGCTGTTGTGAGATATAACAAGGCAAAGGCAGGTGTTGATGGCTCATTGTGTCAGGGGTTCCAGAAGGGAAACATGGTGGCAAAAAGAAAACATTCCTCATCCAATTTCAATTTTCTGCTTGTTATGTTTTCAGTTATTACTCTCAAGATTCATTAGAGAGAGATGTTGGCTGAAAGTCATATCATTGATCCTACATTCATTCAGGTGCATTCACTTCCACTCAGAAAAATGCATCAATTGCTTACCAGTTCTCCTATGATATGAGAAACATTCATGGTAGAACTCCTCTAATCAAAGAGGAGGGAGCAGGCTCTGGGCAGCTAAGTTGTGTAGGGATCGGTGCTTCTAGGCTCTGGTAGGAGAAGGCACTTGTTTGAACTCCCCAGAGGGTTTGTGAAGCCTTGGGCAACATCAACTTTGAAGACTGGCTCAAGTGACGTGGAGCCTGCACTCCAGATTCCACCTGAGGTCACAGAGGAGCGGCCCCACAACACGGTGGCGTCATGGATCCCATGGCAACCAGAAAGCATTCTTCTCCTGGCCACTTCAAGCCCACGTTCAAGACAAGCACAGGCTCAACTGTGAGGATAAGAGGATAGACAAAGGGAGAGGGCGCCAGTGTCTTGTGTTTTTAAAGAAATGAATCTATCCTTGTTGTCTGGTCAAGTAGAAACCAGGCTGTAAGCGGTGTACAGCCCGGTGGGTGATAAATCCCTCCATATCCAGGCAGGAACAGGGTTCCCACTGAGCCTGACAGATCACACTTCCATCGAGGCCTGCTAGGTGGTACTCTGCTCCATTGGCCCCACCATTCATACTGACAGCGTGCTCACCTGGCTCTACTGCAGGCTATTAGCCTCCACAAAGTCCAGTGGAACAAGCTGGGACCGAAGTGTGCCTGAGAATATCTGACTCTACAAGCTTACCACCATGAGTTTACTCTCTGACCCCACTCCTGCAGGACTCAGAATTCCAGGGTTTTCATCAGATTTAGGAAACTAGCTTAGAGGCCTAGCAGCCACACAGAGAGATGGGTGGTGAGCGCTCAGCTCAGTAGAGTATGCAGTGCAGCGCTGGAGCTTAAGTGATCAATGAATTGGGACACATCACATTCCATCTGTCGGTTTTCCCCTACTAACCTACAAAGTCTGCAAAGGAAACAGTTAGAACATGGGATGTGCGTGTTCCAAGTGCAGGTGTTTGACTCATGAATAAAGGAGGGAGTCATTCACTCAGCATGTTTGATGGAGGACAGAATGGACCTGACAAGAATGGAGTGTAATTCTGTGCTCACTCCAACAGCCAGGTCCCACCTGCTTGGCTGCTGCATTAGGACTCTGCTGCACCCAGAAACTTACCTGATGGAATTTTTACATGGGCACTTCAAAACACCTCAAGATGCAGAAATGTCTTGTCAATCTGCATTCACATAATGGTATGTCTTCGTGACCAGGCAAATGACCTTCATTCCCAAGGGTCTGTGAGATATTGCCAGGAGTCATCTAATCAGCCCCGGGAGGGAGCGGCCTACAAACCTGTAAATGAAATGAATACCTGGTAATGGCATGATGAGCACAGTTTCACAGGGCTTAACACCAGCTTTGAACATGCCCTGCTGAAATTGTAATGGTGCAGAGCTTCCAAAGTGAATTTTCAAAAGCTGAGAGTAAGAATATTTGGGGGGCAAGAAAAGCTGGAGAGGGTCTTCCTGGCAAATATCTTCAGAGAGGAGACGCTATGAAACTCGTCATTGTTCATGTTCAACCCACAAATTTCTGGATATATATACAGCCTCATCAAAAACTACTAATACAGGAAGTAGTTATTTTCCATTCATTCTGTTTGTAACCATGAACAGCAACCATAATGTCATTGCAGGTACATCAATGTCCTTGAAAAGTTCTTTCTCTTTCTGTTGTTCACAAAGGACTACCGAATATTCTTATACTGATTCCTATATTTTTCTGACACAAGAACCATGAGCAAAGGCTTTCCTAAGATCACAGCACCTACCCCACGACCTAAAATTTAAACCAGCTGATCCTGAAATATGCAACTCTAATCCCTGACTCTCTGAATGAAGAGTTTACCACAATCTCATCAAATAATCCCCCAAAGGTCTATGAATATTCAAGTGTGAAGACGCTACATCAGCAAAAAATGAATATCAAACCAGAAGTGGTTCCATAATAACCAACACTTCAATAGAATTACTGAGAAGAAAAAGTATACCTCAAGCATTTGCAAAGTGTCAAATCTGCATTCTTTCTTAACATGATTCTATATCCCACCCACATGCCATATGCCTAATGTCTCTGTTTTCATCCTTCCCATTTGAGATCTTGGAAAGAGGTGTTTTGTGTCATTCCTTACCCTCCAAAGAACAATGCATTCTTTCCCAGATCCCCAGTGAACATGAGACCAACTCTCACACCGAGTTTTTGTTATTCTTCATCCAATTCTGGGCTGCATCTCTTGAGGAGGTCCATCAAAATTAACAAGAGTGCATAAAAGCGCTCCATTCCTCTTGACACTGGAGCTCCAATGATATATTGAATGTAGGTTGTAAATCTCCCGTGAGTGTCCTGAATGCTAGCAATAGAGACTCACATGAATTGAGTCCCACATCCTACCACTATTCATAAGAAGCCACAAAAAAGCCACCGCATAGCCAAACTGTCAGAGAAACTACAGGGACAAGAGTGGCTGTCTTTTGTGTTCACCTCTTGGTTTTCCACTTGACATTGAAGTTCATGTGAAAAGTGCTCAGGTGTGGAAGTCCCCTTCATTGGCAGAGTGTATGGGAGTATGTCCAAAATTCGTGGAGAGAGCCATGTTTAAGTGGTGCTGTCATTGTGTTGTCAATTTCCTGCCACCCAAACCTGGTGAACAATGTACAGGGAAGGAAGCTGTTGAAGAATTATTTGCATAAGCATATTCATGAGAGACCCATGATCTGTGTCCTAAGGAGAGTAGAGTGACATCGTGGAAGTAGTACTTTGAAAAAATTCAGGTGAGTGTGCAGCACTGCTCTCTTGGAGCTCATTTGCAAACTGCAAGTTGTCCTTGGAAATGGGTTGCACGTGAAACTGGTTCTGTTTTCCAGTGCTGATTCATTCTGTGAGAAGAGTTGAAAAGAAAATTAAGAGGTGAGATGATGGAGGGTTGGGGGGCTCTGATTCAGGCTCATTTGTTTGTTTGTTTGTAATTTCCATAATTTAGCATTGCTTGGGTCTCGAACCCTGGTCTTGAGAATGGAAGGCAGGCTCTCTACGTGATGGGATATAACACCAGCACAGGAATGTCTGCTCTGAGTTACAACACTTGATCACTTACAGTCCTAATTGGTGAAAAAGTATGCAGACAAGCAATCATGATGAAGCCATACAATGCCTAAGGAATTCTTAATCCTCTTGTTCAGGACAATCCAGCAAGAAACTCTTTTGCATGTCAATACCCAAGACCAGGGGTGTCTTAAGGGACAGAATTTTCCCCTCTTCACTTAAGGAGGAAAACGGATGTAATGATCTCTGAACAAAAATTTATAACAGGGATCCAAGGATGCCAGGAGCAGGGGCAGGGGCTGGACTATGTGGGATTGAGAATATGCTCAATTGGTGACTATGAATGGAGATTTTGGGATCATTCACATATGCAATCCTAGTCAATATATTCACAATCTACTGTTTAATTCTGCAATCCTATTTTTGTCTCATTTTTCCATTTGTCATTTTCTTTTGAAAAATTCTAAACAGCAGAGACCTGTGCATAATGGACAAGCCAGTTTTGGTGATGGATCTTGCCCATCATCAGAGGAAAGGGTGAGCTAGAGGAAGTTGTACCTCCTGTGCTATGCCTGTTTCCCTCAGTGAGGGGGTGCTTCAGCAACTTAGCCGAATTTTGATGTGAGATATATCAAGGCAAAGGCAAGTGTTGATGGCTCATGGTGTCTGGGGTCCCAGAAGCGAAACGTGGTGGCAAAAAGAAAATATTACTCATCCAGTTTCAATTTTCTGCTCATTATGTTTTCAGTTATTACTCTCAAGATTCATTACAGAGAGATCATGGCTGAAAGTCATATCGTTGATCCTACATTCATTTAGGTGCATTCACTTCCACTCAGAAAAATGCCTCAATTGCTTACCAGTTTTCCTGTGACTTGAGAACCATTCATGGGTGAAATCCTCTAATCAAATGGAGTGAGCAGGCATTGGGAAGCTTGGTTGTGAAAGCTGCAGGGCTTCTAGGCTGTGGTAGGAGAAGGCAATTGGTTGCACTCCCAAGAGATTTTGTGAATTCTTTGGCAACATGAACTTTGAAGACTGGCTCACGTGACATGGTTCCTGCACGCCATATTCCAACTGAGGTCACAGAGGATGGCCCAAGTACATGGTGGCATCACGGTTCCCATGGTAACCGGAGAGTGTTCTGCTCCTGGCTGCTTCAAGTCCACATTCAAGAAATGCACTGGCTCAGTTGTGAGGGTAACAGAATAGATAAAGAGAGCGGGTGGCGGTGTCTTGCTTTTTTAAAAGGAGGCTGTCATAAGGAAGACATTGGCTCTCATCTGTTTGAATTAGAGCCCTTGAAGGACCACAAGAGGTCCTGAGAAGAGAACAGAGACACTTCTTCAAGCCTTTGCCAGGGAGGGCTCTGGGAATAAGACAGCCTGTGCAGACAGAGGATCAGGTGTGGCTGTAGAAATTCTCTGCTTCAGGCCTTCTGAACCTCAGCAGAGTTGGACCTTGCAGAGCTAGGAAAGACACCCTGCAGAAAGCTTGTTAGCTGACTCAGATATATCCACTAAGTGAGAGGGACAGCCTGGGGGTCCATTGTCTCCATGAACCACTACAAGATGGGCCATGAAGTGCACCATGGGTTCAGAAGCACTCCTGCCCCACACGTGAAGAAAGCAGCACAGAATTTCAAACAGGAGCCCAGAATCAATGCCCCAACCAGCTCCACCAGAGACAGGCAAGACAGGAAAGACTCACTAAACCACAAAGATCAAGGGTTCCCAGGGAGCAAGAAGAAGTCCCTAACAATATTTTCATAAAGAAGTAACACTAGAGAGAATGTGGTACATAACAGAAAGTGACTGAGGAAAAACTACAATGAAGAACACTTGGATTGTGCATAGGACAGGGAGAATCCTGGGCCCTGATAGGTTAGGGCACTCACTCACAGACCCAGAAGAAACTGAGTACTTGTGGGTGAGTGGCACAAATGAAGAGGAATCAGAGAATCCTGAGTACAGGTGGTCAAGGGTTGCTAACAAGATGATGAAGAGAAGACTGAGAACAGAAGTATGAGTTGCTGGGCAAGAGTGTTCAAGGAAATGAGCAACTGTGTGCAAGGGGTGCTCACCCCAGGACTCAGAAGTGCCAGAGCAATGTTGGGGGATTTGAGTTTAAGAGAAAAACCAGAGAAAGTTGAGCACTGTTAGGCTATATATTCTCACACACAGGAGCCAGATAAGACTGAGAAATGATTGTTAGGGGAATTGAGTCCATGGTCCAGAGGAGAATGAGGAATGCTGGTTGAGGGGTGCTAACCCAGAGGTCCAGGAGAATACTGAGCACTAGTGGATGAGGTGCAATCACTGAGATGATATAGAGGGGACAGTTTACTGGGGGTTAAGAAGCACTCCATAACAATATTTAGGGGAAAATGTGAACCTGCGTGGAAAGGCACTCATCACAGTACACAGATGACACTCAGCAATGTTGTGTGAAGGGAGATTAAGCACAGACCCTGAGAATATTAAGCACTCTCAGGTGAAAGGTGCTTATCCACAGGACCCAGAGAAGTCTGAGCAAGAATTGCCTTAGGGAAAAAACAACAAGATAGAAAAAAGGCTGAGCAGTATTAGTTGAGGACACACATGCAACTGACCCAGAGAAGAATGAAAATGGAATGTTTAGGGAACTTAGAATAAAGTAACAGAGAAGACTGAGTGCTATTAAGTGAGGGACACTCACCCTCAGGATCAAAATGAGACTGATTAAAGACAGATTAGGTGAATTTAGCAGCTTAATCTAAGAAGACTTAACCACTGTAGGATAGGTGCAATCAACTAGAAAATCCAGTTGAATTGAAGCACTGTGGATGAGGGGCACTACCCAAAGAATCCCTCAGCAATGATGGGTGAGTGGAGACTTAGGACAGGACCCAGCGAAGCATGAACAACATTAAGTGAGTTTTGTTTACCACAGAGGTCAGAAGAAACAGACTTCTTTTGGAAGAGGTGTGCTTGTCAAGATAACTCACAGCCTTTGGAAGCTTATCAAGGGAGTCCCTCAGGCCATGGTCTCAGGTAGTTTAGAAGTGGTTTGACAATGCAGCATTTTCAAAGGTATGGAGAAGTCCTCCATGTTGACAGGAAATTGTCCATGGACACATATCACACTGCAAATTACAAGATGAAATTTGCCTCACTCAACTTTCCTACAAGGCTTACTCTTTGTCAAAAGGGAGCAACTACTGACATATCAGAGAAGATTCTGAAAATTCTTAAATATATTTTCTTCCACTCTACAGAAAAATGTCAGAAATCCTGTCTGAACTACATCACCCATAAGAACTCAGGGCCTTGATACAAGGTGAGGAAATTGTCAAGGATGAATGGTAGAATGAGGTCCCCAGTGCTGAGGGCATTGACATCCTTAAAAATTGTCTTGGGTTTTCAGGCATTGGAGAGGAACTTGTCTACATGGCAGCACAAAGGAAGTGTTGAGTTTTTTGAAACAGGAAGTATCCATATTTCTCTAATATTTCAAAGAAGTGTTGGCCTTGACACACAGATAAAGTCTGAAATGGTGCATTAGAAGGAATGGGACACTCCCAGATATGTCGCTCAAAGAAACAAGTTGCTGAGGGCTCAGTGGAGACAGAACACTATTGCTGCAACTCTAAACTCCAGTAATACCCACAGGGGACTGAGCACTGGTGGGAAAGTGGTGCTCACCCACATGACTCAGAGGACCCTGAATAATGGTGTGGGAGTGGAGATTAAGTACAGGACACAAATAATAATGGGTAATGTTGGGAGAGGATGACTCACCCACAGGATTCAGAAGACCATGAGTAATAGTGGGGCAGGTGAAATTAAGACACAAACCATAAAAGGTTGAGCAAGATTAGGCTCTCTATGATCAAAAACAGGAGCCACAGAAGGTTGAGTTAAGTGTGGCTCTGGGACTATAGCACATGGCACAGAGGTGACTGAGCACTGTTGATTGAGAGGTACTCACCCAGAGGTCCCAGAGTATACAGGGCACTGCTGGATTGGGATGTTCACCCACAGGACACAGAGGAGAAAGAGTACTTGAGGGTAAGGGGCACTCCAACACAATATTCAGAAAAAAAATTAACATCTGTGTGAAAGGTGTTTTCACCAGAGGATTCAGATGACACTGAGCAATGGTTTGTGAATGGAGATTAGGGATAATACCCAGAGAAGACTGAGCAATGTCAGGTGAGGGGCACTCACTCACAGGACTCAGAGGACTGTGGGCAAGGATTACCTTGGGGAACCTAAAACAGGACACAGAGAAGACTAAGCACTCTAAGGTGATGGATCTTCCACAAAACCACCCAGCTAAAATGAGCAAGAAATGGTTAGTTAAATGAATAAAAGAAACAGAGGAGACTAAGCACTATTTGATGAAGGGTGCTCACCCACAGGTCACAAAGAAGACTAAGGAACACAGGTAATGTGAAAATTGCAATTTAAACACAGAAGGCTGAGAGAGGGGCTATCACCAAGAGGACCCATTGTAATCAGAGCACTAATGAGTAATGGACACTCACACACAGGAATCAGGGTACTCTAAGCAATGTTGGATGAGGTGAGATTTTGGCAGTACCCAGAGAAGTCTGTGAAATGTTCAACTACATTTGATCATAGTCAGGAACCACATGAGACTACAATATGTTTGGTTCTGTGAACTTAGCACATGGCACATAGGAGATTGAGCACTGCAAGGTGAGGGGCATTCACCCAGAGGTCCCAGAGTATGTTGAGCACTGCTGAATGAGGGAAGATCACCCAGAGGAAACAGAGGATGCAGAGTACTAAAAGATAAGGGGCACTCCAAGATAATATTCAGAAAAAAACTGAGCACATATATGTGAGTGTGGCACTCACCATAGGATTCAGATTACCCTGAGCACTGGTGTGCAAAAAGACATTTGTCGCGCTCCCTGCCCGCAGAGAGACACGACACCTGGTTCTTTTCAGCCCTTTTATTGCGCGCACCCCCTTCCTCTCAGTTCTTTCTTTGTTCTCCTCCTTTGAGGAACTTACACTCCAATATATACAGTACTGTAACCAATCAGCATTTGAGCACGAGGGGAGAGCATGAACAGATACAGGCAGTAAATGCAGACATGCAGTGATCATGCACTGTCCACGAGGGAACTCAACCAATCCCTGGAACTTCCTCAAAATGATGTCAGTTGTTTGTGCAAAAGTTAACTGCTCTGGCTCACTGCCAGGCGCCATCTTAGCCACACCTAGGGCCAGGGGTCCTGGGTACCCCGACAGTTCCCCCTTTTTTCTTTTACAAGAAAAAGGCTCGGGACCGTGCCTGTCTTAGGCGGAGTGGTCAACCACCGTCTTTACCCGTCATCGGATAACTGCAGAGCATGCTACAGCTCCTGTCTTAGGTTGGTACGGGGTCACGTCCTTCCTTACCCGTATGACTACCGGTCCAGCATCGTGAGCCATACTTGTGGGGAACTGCCGGCCTCTAGGGCAGTCATGGCCTGATGAAAAATAATCTGGTCCATTTGTTGGGTGGCTCGTAGTTGTACAACCAGGCGGGTGAGGAAAAAGATACCAAAGAGGAGTAAAAACCCCAAAGTGCCAAGACTTGCCCACTGTTTACAAAATTGAAAGCAGAAGAAAACCATTTAGCCAGCTCAGACATAGAAGCAATTTGTACCCTAGTAGAATTAACTTTGACAATTTTAGCCCTAAGTCGTGAGGTAAGATTATCAAATTGAGACGACCAAGTAGAAGTAAGATAGGCTGACAATTTTTTAGATAACCCAGCTGCGGTGCTGGAATTATCATACACAATGGGGGTAGCACAAACAGCTCTTAAAGAGTAAACACATCCCAGTCCCAAAAGTTCTTGTAATATGTCCACTTGTTCTTGTAATAGGTCCACTCTCTGATTCACCAGGAGAATGCCTGTTCTTAAATGTTGGTTTAGAGTTTTTAGAGTTTGTAAAGTTGTGGCAGTGTTTTCAGCTAAGCAGTTCACTGTGGTTGCTGTCTGTATAGTAGTTGTTAATGTAGCGGCTGCAGTCTTGACAGTAGCACTGGTAACTCTGTATCTGTAACAGAGACTGGGACTGGTGGGAAGGTAGGAACACACATTAAGTCTGCCAGCAGGAACCTAGAAGCATTTTAACATTGAGAGATAGCACAAATCTGAAGTACAATTGAGAGAAGCAGTTGTTTTTTTACATAGTTGAACTGTTCCTCCTAAGAGACTAAAAAGAGGTTGTAAGTTAGTTTATTCCATGGAAACACACAAACTGAGCCGCAGCTCCAGTAAAGCACCGGGTTACCCTTATTACCCAGAGTTAAAAAACCCCAAACAAAGAGACAAAGAGAAAGTTTATCTTTAGGGGACCTGAAGGTCACCTCTATTCCCCCTTTTTGTTTATAAAGAGTATTTTTGAGGGTGAGATGTGTATGTTCAACAATACCTTGTTTTTGTGGGTTATAAGGTACATCTGTGGTTAGAGTTATTTTAATTTTAGTGAGGAATTGGTTCTTACCAATTTTAGTTTTTAAAGAAAAATTTAGACTTTATAACGTAGTACAATTTTTAACAGTTGCTTAACCATAATTGTATAAACCCCTATTTTTAAGACAATTGTTCTAAAGAATAAAACTTAAGAGACACAAAGTTAAGAATGAATTAGTGTTTTTAAGAAAACTTTGTTATTTTACCATGTCATTTTACCATATAGATTAAACTTTGGCTTATATCAGAACATTAGTATTTTACCTTAGGAAAAACCTTAAATAGCTTTAGCTGTTTTACATACATACAACCAACTTAGTTACACATAGACTTGTTGAAACTTGCCCTTTATTACACACAGACTTTCTTATCCAGAAACATTTTCTTTTTCTTTTTATTAAATATATTTTCAAACCCAGAACCTTTTATTTTCTCTTTCCTATCTGTTGACCCCTTTTTGTTTACATTCTGATACAACTCTTATGAAATTTCTGAATTTAGATAAATTACTCTATTTTAATAAGATTAAATATTTTGTTATTTATAGTACTCTTAATTGAAACACAGTTGAAACTTTTGGGACCCTTTATATATAGAATTTCACTTGTTAGGACATAACTTTTAGTAACCTTGTTTTTAGTTTAGTGAGGACACAAAGTAATCGTAAACCCTTTTTATTTACCAACCTATGAAAACACCAATAATGTTTAAGTATGTTACCCCATGTAATTTAAGGAGTTAAAAGTACTTGATGTTATTTAACAATTAGCATTTTAACTTTGTAAATTAACCAGACGTCTCTACAAACACATTTGAGTAATCCCATACATGTTAACTCCAGTTTATTTATTTTATAAAAACCAAGATATCAGACAAGTGTCCTGAACAGGATCTGTTGCCTCTTTCCTGTTGAAGAAAAGTCCTAGAAGCAATTGATATTAGACATATTATTAACATCAATATTTTATTAGCTTAACCACCTAGAGAGTTGTGAGTTATTTCTAAAGACATTTTACTTTTACTAGTTTACCCAATTTAAATTGAACCCTTTTAAATCACGTGAATAAAAGTATTTGGATTCATTTTTAAATTTTAATTTTAAGAGCGCTCAGTTTTGACAAAACATGACATTAGACAGCACGACATACAAATAACATAAAATCAAAGGCCTTGAAACTTTATAGGTAAATGTTCATTGCAATGAAACAGATGTTCAAAAACTTCAGTTGAATAAAAAATAGAACTGATCAAAAAGAAAAAATCATTAACCTAGGTATGTAGGATCAAAATTATGAGCTCAAAAATACAGCATTAAAGAAAAAACAAAACAAAACAAGAATCCTGGAAAATGAATTACTTCTGTGTAGCGGCCCAGGAGTTTAAAACGAACACCTTTTTTTCTTTTTTTTTTTCTTTTTTTCTTATCTTCAGGTTACCTCCCTTTCCCACTGAGACTGCTGCAGTTTACATTTCATTGCAGGCTTCAGCAAGGCCAGGCAGAGGGGAGGGGGGATTACCCAGGACTTTTTAACCCTTTTTTTCCTGGTTGAGAAATCAGGTTAGGTTTGAATGCAGAAAATCATGAAACAATTATCTCCCAATACTTGTGGGGACTATGGCTACTATATTATGTTCCCACTGTGGAATATTTAATAGCCCCTCATTTAAAAACCACGGAGAGACCTTCTCTATGGTATCAAGGAACGTTTGAGCTGTTTTTGCTTTTAGTGGCATTCCATGACATTTTAGCAACTCCCTAAGAGGCTGTTGCATTCTAGTCTTAGACAGTTCTGTTCCTATGATTAAATCTTACAGCACTAAGAGCTCCAAGCACACAAACAAGCCACACAATTGATGTAACAAAGACACTTACTACACAGAAAATCTACCATCACTTCATACACACAGATAACACAAAACCCCTTGGCTAGTCACTGTTCCGTGAACCTTAGTCGCTGATCCGTGAAACTTTATGGCTAGTCGCTGCACCGCGAACTTTCTTTAACTAGTCGCTGTTCCGAGAACTTTTAAGGCTAGTCGCTGCACCGCAAACTTTCTTTAACTAGTCGCTGTTCCGCGAATTTTAAGGCCTTTTTACTGTTTAATTTACTTTATTAAATACTTACCTTATACTTACTCTAGAGTTATTTTTAGGGCTCCCGGGTTTCGGCACCAACTGTCGCGCTCCCCGCCCGCAGAGAGACACGACACCTGGTTCTTTTCAGCCCTTTTATTGCGCGCACCCCCTTCCTCTCAGTTCTTTCTTTGTTCTCCTCCTTTGAGGAACTTACACTCCAATATATACAGTACTGTAACCAATCAGCATTTGAGCACGAGGGGAGAGCATGAACAGATACAGGCAGTAAATGCAGACATGCAGTGATCATGCACTGTCCACGAGGGAACTCAACCAATCCCTGGAACTTCCTCAAAATGATGTCAGTTGTTTGTGCAAAAGTTAACTGCTCTGGCTCACTGCCAGGCGCCATCTTAGCCACACCTAGGGCCAGGGGTCCCGGGTACCCCGACAGACATTAAGGACAGGGCCTAGAGAATGTTGAGCACTGTGAGGTGTCAAGTGCTCACACACAGAATCCAGAAGAATTTGAGAAGAATTGCATCACAGAATCTGAAACATGACAGAGAGAAGAGTGAGCACTGTAAAATGAGGTGTGCTCACCAATAGGACCCAGAAATGAAGGAGCTTGGAATGGTTAGGAAATTCAAACAAAGAAAACAGAGGAGACTGAGCACTCTTAGGTGAGGGGGGATCACCCACAAAACCAAAGGAAACTTAGTAAATACAGGTTAGGCAAATGTAGCAGCTTAAACAAAGAAAGCTGAGCCATGTTGAAGAGAGACTATTAAGAAGAGTATTAGAATCAGAGCATGAATCAGTGAGGAGTGCTCAGAGTATCCTGCACAATAGTGGATGAGGGGTAATTTAGGGCAGTACCAAGAGAGGATATAGTAAATATAGATGTGGGGTGCTTGACTATAGGATCCAGAGGAGATGGAGGTCTTTTGTGCGAGGAGATCTCACCTATAGATCTCAGAGTTTTTAGAACAGTTTTGAGAGTATCCCTCAGGCCAGATCAGTATCTCTGATCTGAGGTATGGTGATAATGATCCTATTTCAAAGGTCTGTAGAAGTCCCCCATGATGATGGGAAGTTGTTCTTTGTTACATTTTACACTCCTTTGAATGTGTGCTTTGTGCCTGAGAGATTTACTAGGAGGTTTCCTGTACTGTCAAAAGTTGATAGCTAGTGACACATCAGAGATGATCCTGAAATTACTGAAATATATGCTTTCCATTCACTACTCAGAGGGATATTAGAAATACTGACCTTGTTATATCACTCATAAGTGCTCAGTCCCTGGAGCAAATTAATGAGTCGGTGGACTCTGAGTCATGGAACAAGCTCCTCAGTGTTGCTGGAATTAACATTCATGAAAATTGTCTTGTGTTTTCAAGCTTTTGGCCAGGAGTCCTTCTGCATGGAGGCACCAAAGATCTATGGAGGCTGTTGCAAAGAGGAAGTATCCACAACTTTCAAAGGTTCCACAGTGACATTTGCTTGGATAGACAAGTAAGGCCAGAGATGGTATACTGACATTGGACAAAAGGGGCTCACCCAGAGATTTTACTAAGGGACCCAGGTTGCCTAGGGCTCATTGAAGAATGAACACAGGTAGGTGAAGGCTGTATATCCACAATACCCAGAGGGGACTGAGCACTGTTGGGAATGGGGAACTCACCCACAAGACACAGATGACACTGAGCAATGGTGTATGAATATTAATTAAAGACAGAATCCAGAGAAGACTGAGCACTGTCAGGAGAGGTGTGCTCACCCACAGGATTCAGAAGAGTCTGAACAAGGATTGCCTTGGAAAACCTGGAACAGGACAGAGTGAATACTGAACACTCTTAGGTGAGGGGTGCTCACCCAAAAGATCCAATAGACAATGAGCAGTGAATAGTAATGGAAGGCAGAGAAAAAAAATGTACCCAAATTAGCATTATTAGGTGACTTGTGCTCACCCACAGGGTTGAGAAGAGACTAAGTAAGGACAGATTAGGTAAAATAGTGACTAGAACAAAGAAGAATGAGCATGGTAGGAGAGGGGCACTCTACCAGAGTAATCAGAAAACCTTTAACAATTGTGGTTGAGAAGAGTTTTAGGGAAAAGCCCAGAGAAGACTGAGACAATATAGATGAGGTGTCCTTGACTGCAGGATTCAGAGGAGGCAGATATTTTTAAGGAAAAAGTATCTCTCCTGTAGGAGTCAGAACTTTTGGATCCTTTTTGACAGTGTCCCTTGGTCCAATATCTCAGTATGCTGATGGATGGTGTAAATGGTGGTATTAAAAAGGCCTAAAAATGTCCTCCTTGACAATGGAAAATTGTCCTTAGTCACATTTAACTCTCACTTGAAGGTGTTCATTGTACCTCACCCAAATGTCCTAGGAAGGTTTCCATCTTGTCAAAAGAGAGCATCCAATGATATATCAGAAAAGATCCTAAAACTCATTAACTATATGCTTTCCATCCAATGCTCAGAGAGATGGCAGAAATATGGGTCATGATACATCACTCATAAGATCTCAGCTACTTGAACAAATATGTGGAAATGGTGGACAATGAGTGGTGGAACAATGTTCTTAATGCTGTGGTAATTGACATCCATTGAAATTGTCTTGAATTTTCAGGCATTGATGAGAAACCTCTTTTTATGGCAGCAGCAAAGTCATATTGAGATTGTTCCAAAGAGGAAGTATCTACATCTTTAAAGTTTCCACAGTTGTTTGGGCCTGTATATGCAGGTAAGGTCCAAGATGATGTACTGACAATAGCAGAAAAGGGTTTCACCCAGAGAGTTTCCTAAGGGAATTATATGCCTATGGCTATTGAAGAATGAGCACTGGTATACAAAGGGTGTCCACTCAAAATGCCCAGAGGGGACTGAGCACTGGTGGGAGAGGTGAACTCACCACAGGATTCAGAAGACCTTGAGCAATGTTGGGGAAGGGAGATTAAGGATAGGATCCAGAAGAGACTGAGCACTTGTGGGATAGGGGCACTCTCCCAGAGGACAGAGAAGACCATGGCCAATGGTGTGTGAGAGGAGATTGATCACAGCACCCAGAGAAGACTAAGAACTTCTAGGGGAGTAGTGCTCAACCACAGGGCACAGAAGACTTAGTACTTCTGTCATGGAGACTGACTCACTGGATAGTTTGTATCCTTAGTATACATGTGAATGTAGCACTCACTCTTCTCCAGTTGTCTCTTTATTTGATATGACCTTTCTGCTGATCTGTGGTCTCATGGAATTTTCCCTGCCTCTCCTGCCCCAGTGTCCTCTCTCTATGTTGATCTGGGAACAGTGTCCAACAGTGTGTGGTGCCCTGCCCAGTCTCTCTCCTTGATTCCAATACAGTTTGTGATGTCATAATTGTCTAGGGGGAGGGGCAGAAACAAGGTATTGAGAGAGATTGTGGTGCCCTCAGAACTAGCTGTCCCACAGTGTAATCTTTCCTTTGACCTAATGACCTCTCTCTCCACTGACTATTAGAGGTCTGAAGAGCCTCAGTTCTCTTTGTGATTATGCTGCCCCTAAGTTTAAAAATGTCTGATTTGATGCTGCTGTCTCAGGCATCAGGGGTGGGGCAAAAAGTGACTGTGGAGAATTGGTAGCAAAGCCTCATTTTCCCATTAAGTCCCTGCTGGAACCAGGGACCTGTTTGACCTATCTTGTACATAGCGACCTCAGGGAGGGTCTCTAATACATGTTTACTCATACTCAGTCCAGGACACCTCAGTCTCCCCTCTCCCCTCCCCTTCTCCAACGCTTACCTTACAGAGGTGCACACGACTTGGTGCCTGGCACTGCTGAAACTCCACACAAACATGCTGTACCGAGTCTTTTGACCTTGACAGCCAGATTCCCACAGACTTCTGTGAGGTCCTAAGTGATGAGTAGGAAGAAATCTCACCACAGAATTGTGATCTGTCCTTGTACCAGAGGATCCTCAGCGAGGGTCACCAGTGATGAGGCAGAGCCTTTCCCCGACCACAGACCCACCAAGTGTACCAAATGCACAGATTGAGACATATTTTTATTATTAAAACGCCTCCCCCGTATACTTCCCCAGGGGCTGTGGTTTTAGAGGAGACTGAGATGAAGGGCCCCTGGGAGAGAAAGGGACCCTTTGTGGCTGCAGGACAGCAGTGAAACTGGGGGTTCATGATGTAGTGGGGCCCAGGTGCTCTCCCCTTCTCATTCCCTGTTCCTCCTCACTCATATTGATTGCCTGTCACCCATTGTCACCATGGGAGGCACTGTGACTACCATTGGAAGTTGATAGGTCAGGCATTTGAATAGGTCCACCACCAGGAGGATGTGTGATTGGCCTAAGGTTATCTAGAGTAACCAAAGCCACTGGTGCCCACCTCCAGGCAGTAGCTGGGGGAAAGCTGACAGGGGTTGGTATGTGTTTTTGGCCCTCTAATTTAGATAGGCTGGTAGAAGAGAAGAGTAGCTTGCTTATGTCTCTGCAGCAAAGGTGACCTTTGGCCTTTAATTACCAGGGGCTTTGGTATATTCTGTGAGTGAGTGAGTGCCTTTTCTTTCATATAAATATAATATGTAAAAAGAAAAAATTAATACATATACACACATACACACAAATATACATACATACATATGTATATATAGTATTTAGTATATAAACACATATACTTACATACATAAACAAAATTTTTTTTCAGTACTGGGGATGGAACTTGTGGGTGATCTAATCCTGAGTTGCATCCACACATTTATTTATTTATTTTTTCCTTTATTGGTACAAGGGTGATTGAACCCAGGAGTGCTTAACCATTGAGACATAACCCAAGGAACTTCTCCTTCTTATTCTCAGGCAGGTCCTCACTAAATGGCTGAGGGTGACTCTGAACTTGCAATCCTCTTTCCATTCTCAGACTACCAAGCTTCTGGGGTGACACCCATGAACCACCATGCAGGGCTTATTTGCTTTTGGGACAGTGTCTGGATTTATCCCTCAGACTGGCCTTGAACTTGTGATCCTCCCTGCTCAGGGCTCAGTGGTGTCCCAAATAGAGAAATTGTAATTCCAGGTGCCCCACCAATACCCAGTTTGTCTCTGTATTTTGTGTGACTTTTTGTCAACCCAAGAATCCCCTTTTCATTCTTCCTCATTGAAGTGTTATGGAAAAGAATATTCCTAAATCACAGCTCCCCAAGAAAAATGGAGGGACAGTGTTGATCAGGGTGAGGAAAGAAAAATTGACCATGCATCAAACCTCTTCCAGTGCACACTTACCTAATAACAATGGTCCCTAAACTTAGACCATCCTCCATTGCAGAGTAGCCCTAAATGGAGGCACAGCACATATTGAAACTCTGGGAAACAATGGATCCCAGAATAAGCACAATGAGTTTCAAACATTTTACAACCACCACCCTCCTAACTTAAAGATTTAACCTGTACAACTGGCTCATGATATTCAAAACTGTTAATGGTATATGGCTTTCGAGGATCATATCTTTGTACCCTATAAAACCAAAATTCCCTCTCTAATGGGATCCATTCTTTTTTCCCATTGGGAAAATGGATTTCAATAGCGTCTGAGTTTGTGAAGAAAAAGTCTTCTCTGAATCCATCAAGGTCTGCCTCTGGTCACTTTGTGATTACACTTAGGACTGAGGGTTTAGATTTTGTGACATTTGAGATATTTTTCTCCTAGGCCTCTTTCTATCTTCTAGGAGACACACTGTGCTAAGCCTATGCCTGGTGACCAGTGTTTTCAGACAGACTGAGAACATGAGACGTCTTGAATGTACCAAGGTGTTGAGGGCCATCTTGGACAAGATGGCACCTGGCAATGAGCCAAAGGGCACTGGATACCAAAATAAGGAAGTACCCAAAAAGGTTGCTTGCCTACTAGTTCCTTGGAGACTTATGACGTGTTAACACCAGGCTCCAGGATTAGCTATCTAATATCATGCCGTGTGTGGACAGCTCATGATTCATATAGTACTATGCTGACATTCCTCTGCATGCTCTCCTGTGTGAGAGAAAGCTTTGCTATAATTGGCTGATAAGCTAGGAGCCTGGGGGAAGAGAGAGGGAGAGGGTAGAAGAAGGGAGATGGTGGCAGAACAAAGGAGGGAGGAAAACAGGGAAGAAGCAATATATCTGGTCAACTAAAAATTGGTGGTGTCTCCTTTCTCCGTGCCGTTTCTGCTGGATGGAACAAGTGGTGGCCTGTACGGGGAAGTTCTTTCTCCTTCTGTGTCCTCCCAGGTAAGTAACTTAAGGTATGTTATAGGAAAACTAAGTATCTTAAAGTAAGCTATAGGAAAACTGTAGGATAACCTCCCAGAAATCTCTGGCCAGAGTGTATAAGGGGGAGATCACAGTCCCAGTGAAAGGGACCCCACAGTCCCGGTGAAGGGAACCCACATTCCTGGTGAAAAGGACCCCACAGTCCCAGTGAAAGGGATCCCACAGTCCCGGTGAATGGGACCACATACCTCAGTAAAGGGAGTCTACATTACCCCGGTAAAGAGGCCACATAACCCCAGTAAATGGAAGTCTCATAACTCCAGAATGGGGTCACAAGTGTCTAGAAATCAAATGATAAGAATCATACAAGATGTATTTAAGGCTAATGAGACTGCCATAAAACGATCTACTGGGACAGCATATGTAACCACGTTGGCCAAGTTTAGTCCTTGGTTTTTGGAAGAGGGAGTCCTAAATATTCCACAATGGGAACATGATAAAGAGGATCTTATTAAAGCAGAAAAGCAATCCCCATTACATAGAGGAACTTTTCCCATGTGGCAGCTCATTAAGGAATGTCTAACATCTAAAAAAGATAAAATAATAACTTTAGTAAAAAAAGGAAATATGTGTCTGGAAGAGATAAAGAAACAACTAAGTGTAATTTCTCATAAAGAGGAAGAAGAGGAGGAGGGGCTTCTGGGGAGGAATTAGAAAGAGCATAATGGACATGGTCGCCCCCATCAGTTATATCGGGAAGGAATACCAATCCCTTCCTGGAGGCAGCAGCTCCCCCCCCCCAAGAAGCCTACCCCCTATATCCCCCAAGGTACCCTTGGGAAGAGTTAGCTCATGCTATAAATCAGATGGGTTTTTCACCGCAGGGAGAAGAAATGCCACTTAAGGAAACCTCAGCAGTCCCACAATTCTTCCCTGTGCTAGAGGAGCAAAATAGACAAAGATTCAACCAACCTCTGGATTTCAAAACAGTAAAATATTTTAAAGAGGCGGTGGCTATGAATGGTCCACAGGCCCCATTTACATTTAGTATGTTGGAATCAGTATCGGGGCTAAATTTAGTGCCGGAAGATTGGAAAAGGCTATGTAAAACTGTGCTATCAGGGGGGCAGTACCTAGTGTGGAAAAATACATGGCAGAAAGCCTCATTAGAAATGGCATGCCGTAATGCTGCCGCAGGTTTTCCCCAAAGAAATGTAGAAATGCTAACAGGAGAAGGAAACTATGAAGGTATTCAACAGCAGATTATTTATGATCCTGGGGTGTACGCACAAACGCTGCTGCTGCCACTAAAGCCTGGAAGTAATTCAAGGGTCAGGAGATTTACAGGGGCAGTTGTCCAAGGTGATTCAGGGAAGTAATGAACCATTTGTAGATTTTGTTGATAGATTAATCCAAACTGCTGCTAGTGTATTTGGGGATTCAGAACAAGCAATGCCCTTAATAAAACAATTAGCTTATGAGCAAGCAAATAGATGGTGTAAAAAAGCTATAAAACCATGGAAAAATAAAGATTTAAGTACCTATATAAAGGTCTGCAGGGATATCAATGATGCAGTCATTACAGGACAAGTAATAGCTGCTGCTCTTCATGGACCAAATCAGGTCTAAAGGAATAATATGCTTTAAGAGCTAAAGGAATAATATGCTTTAAGTGTGGGCAAGGAGGGCACTTCAGAAGACTGCCCTGAAGGACCCATAGGATTAAAGCCCAGGGGAACAACTAAGACTGGAGAACAAGGGGCAAATCAACCTGCCCCAGGTCTATGTCCCCAGTGCCATAAAGGAAGGCACTGGGTGAAATATTGTACATCAAGATTTGATATAGAGAGATATCCTGTGTCAGCCCAGTCAAAAATGGCCAGGTGGGCCCAACCTGGGACCCTCAAACATACGGGGCCTTTC
Organism: Sciurus carolinensis; assembly: GCF_902686445.1. NCBI lineage: Eukaryota > Metazoa > Chordata > Mammalia > Rodentia > Sciuridae > Sciurus > Sciurus carolinensis. The sequence goes on from NW_025920362.1 coordinate 48,903, forward strand.
AGAATCCCATAGTACAGATCCCCACTCACAATCCTTTCGGACTATCTCCTCATTGTCCCGAGGAACATCAGGGAGCGAGAGATTGGACTTCTGTGCCTCCGCCGGACTCGTTCTAACCCCAGAGATGGGAGTACAAGTGGTCCCCACGGGTGTACAAGGACCACTCCCTGAGGCACAGTAGGATTATTGTTGGGGCAAAGTTCCACAACTCTGTCAGGATTACAAGTATTTCCAGGAGTCATTGATTCTGATTATACTGGAGAAATAAAGATTATGTTATCTTCCCATCGAGGGGTATCTGTTGTTTCTCCAGGAGATAAATTAGCACAAATATTGATATTGTCTAGCCATCATGGGACTTTTCCCAGTTCACAAAGGACTGGAGGAAACAATGGGTTTGGATCCACAGGATCAGGTGTCTTTTGGGCACAATCAACAAAAAATAGACTCATGCTTAAATTAAAAGTTAATGGTACTCCCATAGAGGGTCTAATAGACATGGGTGCTGACATGTCTATTTGTTCCAGACAGAAGCACTGGAACAAATCATGGCCTGTTACAGCATCCAGTACTACCTTACGGGGACTTGGATTTGCCCAAACCCATTACAAAGTTTAGCTGTATTATCTTGGGAGGACCCTGATGGGAAAAGGGGGACATTCCAACCTTATGTATTAGCTCACCTGCCTGTCCTCTTTGGGGAAGAGACATTTTAACACAGATGGATGTTGTCATTTCTTACTCAGGTGAACAAAATATTTCCTGTCTAAACCCAACCGTTTTACCAGTCGTGGTGGGGGTTATATCCCTGGAAAAGGACTAGGCAAGAATCTACACGGTATGACCTGCCCCATTCAAGCCAAAGGACAAACAGGGACTAAGGGGCTGGGTTTTCTGGAGGGGCCACTGAACCATTAAAGATAGCATGGAATTCCAATAATTCTATCTGGGTCCCCCAGTGGCCCCTTTCTAAAGAAAAAATAGAGGCAGCCCAGGAAATAGTTAATCAACAATTGAAGGAAAATCATATCATTCCTTCCACTTTCCCTTGGAATACACCATTTTTGTCATAAATAAGAAATCTGTGAAATGGCGACTTTTGCAAGATCTGAGAGCCATAAATTCCAGTATGCAGATTATGGGCCCTGTGTAACTGGGTCTCCCCTCGTTAGCTGCTGTTCCAAAACATTATCATATCATCTCTATAGATATGAAAGATTGTTTCTTTTCCATTCCTGTTCATCTTGAGGATAGCCCTCAATTTGCCTTTTCCGTTCCTTCTTTAAATAGTGAAGGACCTAATACTAGATACCAATGGGTGGTCCTTCACCAGGAAATGGCAAATAGTCCCACTATGTGTCAAATATATGTTGACCAGGCTATATCACAGATTAGACAAAATTATAAAGAACTTTATTGTCTCCATTATATGGATGATATTCTTTTGGCTCACAGAAAACAGGAGAATTTATTTAGAGTGTTTAATGATATTATTAAAACTCTAGAAAATGGGGATTACATGTGGCCCCAGAAAAGGTGCAAACCCACAGCCCTATTACCTTTCTAGAACATCAAATATTAGATACCTGTGTTAGGCCACAAAAAATTCAATTAGCCACATGAAAACTTAAGACTCTAAATGATTTCCAAAAATTATTAGGTGATATAAATTGGATAAGGCCAAATTTGGGAATCACCACTGGTCAACTTAAGCCTCTGTTCGATATTCTCCAAGGAGATTAAGACCCTACATCCCCCACAAATTTAACTCCTGAAGGTAGAAAAGCCTTGAGTTTAGTAGAACAAACTTTAGAAAATGCTCATAGTGATAGAGTTGATCTATCCTTGCCTTTTAGCCTCATAGTGTTATATCCTATATATACTCCTACAGGTCTATTGTGGCAAACTGGACCCTTGATATGGATCTAATTGCCAGTGTCCCCCAAAAATGTTGTTTCCCTGTATCCTGTGATTGTGGCAAATCACAGGACAGTTACATTAGGACTTAAGACAGCCCTTCGAGTTTTTGGAGTTCATCCTCAGACAGTTATTGTCCCGTACACAGCAAAACAGATTGAAATACTAGTTAACAGTAATGAAGATTGGGCAATTGTCTATTGTTCCACCATGGCCATATTTGATAATCACTTGCCAAGTTCACCTATTATCAGCTTCTTCAAAGGACATCCTGTTATTTTCCCTCAGGTTGTTAAGGCTCAACCTATCCCAGCAGCAAATACAATCTTTACAGATAGCTCCTCCTCTGGTACAGCTACAGTAGTTTCTGATAAAGTATAGAGTATTATTACTTCTCATAAGTCTGCTCAAAAACCTGAACTAGAAGCAATTATAACTGCCTTACAAACATTTCCTGAGAAACCTTTAAATATTTATACTGACAGTCTCTATATTGCCCAGCTTGTGCCCCAGCTTGAGACAGCTGGACCCATTAGTCCTCAATCTACCTTACAACAATGGTTTTATCAAGTACAAACTCTTCTGTGGGCTCTCAAAGAACCTTTATATATAGGCCATATCAGAGCACATTCAGGCTTGCCTGGGCCTTTAGCTCAAGGAAATTCTACTGCAGACTCAACTACTTGAGATCCTCATGTGTTTAATATTGTACAAGAAGCAATTAATTTCCATAAAGATTTTCATGTCAATGCTACTATTCTCAAAATAATATATAACATTACAAAAGAACAAGCCAGAAATATAGTAAAACAGTGTGCTACCTGTGTGCCTCATTTATCTGTTCCTCATTTTGGAGTCAATCCTAGAAGACTCCTTCCAAATCATCTATGGCAGATGGATGTCACCAATATCCCTGAATTTGGTACTTTAAGATTTGTACATGTAAATGTAGATAACTACTCAGGATATATATTTGCTACTGCCCATACAGGGGAAAAGATAAAAGATGTAATCAGTCATTGCCTTCAAGCCTTTGCTACTATGGGAAGGCCAAAATTATTTAAAACAGATAATGGGCCTGTGTATACTTCTTCTTCATTTCAACAGTTTTGCTCAAAGTTTAATATCTATCATTCTACAGGATTGCCCTACAATCCACAAGAACAAGCTATCATGGAAAGGGCTAATCAAACATTGAAAGTCTGCTTAACTAAACAAAAAGGGGGAATAGGGGCATTAGCCCCTCGGAAGAATAGACTTAATCTTGCCTTATTCACCCTCAATTTTTTTAAACTTTGGATGCTACGGGCTGTACTGTGACTGATAGACATTTTAGTGCAAAGTCTGGTGGCCATCCACAAGCAATGTGGAAAGACATCTTGACTGGGTCCTGGAAAGGACCTGATCCAGTATTAATTTGGGGGAGAACATCTGTTTGTGTTTTTCCTCAGGACCAACAACAACCTATCTGGGTCCCGGAGCGCTTGGTGAGAACTATCCATAAGAAAGAAAATGGCACCGAAACACAAAATGATGGTGATGGTGGTAAGCCTGCTGTTGTTAGTTCTTCCTAAAACCTTTGGGGATATATCACTCATGGCACACAAGTTTTCCCTCAATTATTTCCTAGTACAGAACTTATAGGTATCCCTTACCTACCAGCTGGTTCCACTGTATAGCCACTTATTACTAGTCTAAACTTCAAGTTAAGAGGTAGTATTTGCTTCCTCTGGTTAGCCACCTCAGAAACTGCCATGATACAGGGAGACAATCTCTCTCTCATTCAATAAAGGTGCAGTCAAAAGCAAGCCTATATATAGGGAAGTAATACACCTGTTTATAGTTATACAGGGTGGGAGGCCAATTATTCTTCCTTTTATCAGACTTTCCCCCCTACTCCCATATGTGTCACGTCTCTGTTTGTGTTCATTCTGTCTAACAGTTCTAAGTTTAATATTAACATTACTAATAACAATAATAATGATACTGAGTTCCTTAACTGTGTTATGTGTTAAGAGTGTTATGTGTTATGTGTTAAGAGTGTTATGTGTCTAGTTGTTGGGATGCTTCACTATTTCCTCTGGCTGTGATTGCCAGGATTCCAAAATTCATTCCAGTCCCAGTGACCTTAATTCATAGTGAGTGGAATTTCCTAACCGTGAAAGCAAATAGAGATTTTGATATCTCAGCCATTATAGCCATTGCTGTTGTTGTGGCGGCTGCTGCTGCTGCTGCCACTACTGCTGGACTTGCCTTAGGAACTGCTATTCCTACTGCTCACGTGCTCAACAATCTGTCACAAGCCACTGCCGAAGCATTGACAGCCCAGGAAAACATCAATGTGCATCTAACCACGGGAGTCCTGATACTAAACCAAAGAGTGGACTTACTACAAGAATAAGTGGACATGTTGACTGTTACCGCATAGATGGGCTGTCTAGTGCACACCCAAGCACTGTGTTACCCCTATATCCTATTCTAATATTACTACTGTTGCAAATCTGTCCAAAGAGCTTGGAAGCATGCTTAATGGGACATGGGACTAAAGAGCTTACTAATTTGACTACCCTATTAAGAAATTCTATATTTGTGGTAAATAGTACTCATGTCAGGGTCCCAGGTATGGCAGAAGCTGTTAGTTTCTTACAGTCAGCGTTACAATTTGGTAAACAATGGATGGGAAGTTTTGCTATGATGGGATTGTTGTTCTTGCTGTTATTATTGCTGCTCAGATATCTGTTGTCTCTAAGGAGTCATCATAGACGGCAAGCTTTAGTGGTACAGCAAGCCCTTATGGCCATGGACCAAGGCTCTGATCCTCAGATTTGGCTCTCCCAATTACAGGACTGGTAGTCAATGATGGGTAAGCACAGGGTGGACTTTATACCAACCTAAGACAGGGATCAAAGCATGCCAACAGCTCTTTTACTCCCAATGACAGGTAAGGATAAAGTCTGACTCTGGCTTCTAAGACAGGCACAGCCGCTGTCCTTTTCTTTTTATAACAAAAAGGGGGAGCCTGTTGAGGGCCATCTTGGACAAGATGGTGCCAGGCAATGAGCCAAAGGGCACTGGATAACAAAATAAGGAAGTACCCAAAAAGGTTGCTTGCCTACTAGTTCCTTGGAGACTTATGACGTGTTAACGCCAGGCTCCAGGATTGGGATCTAATATCATGCCGCAAATGGACAGCTCGTGATTCATATAGTGCTAGGCTGACATTGCTCTGCATGCTCTTCTGCATGAGAGAAAGCCTTGCTATGATTGGCTGATAAGCTAGGAGCCTGGGGGAGGAGAGAGGAAGAGGGTAGAAGAAGGGAGATAGTGGCAGAACAAAGGAGGCAGGAAAACAGGGAGGACGCAATAAATCTGGTCAACTAAAGATTGGTGGTGTCTCCTTTCTCCGCGCCAGTTCCGCTGGATGGAACAGCAAATCCTTGCATTTCTGCTTCTTCCTTCTGGGAGCCTGTGGAGGCAAACATGGGGAAGATTGTCTTGCAAGGATATTTGTGATGGTCATGAGCAGGGAATTTGGAACCAAAGAGAGCATACAACTCTTCTTAAACTAAAAAACAACCCCAAATTCCCCTGGAGGGGAAGAAGAAAAAGAAAAGGAGGGGAAGGAGGAGGAGGAGGAGGAGAAGGAGGATGAGGAGGTCAGGGTGAAAAGCAGTAAAAGAAACAATACCCCAATAATCTGGTGAAAGGTATCTCATGTCCATAGAAAAAGTGGCATGGTTTATGCCAAATCTTGAGCAACTTGACTAATGAAGGAAGGTCACAGGATGCAGAATCTATCTGTGTGACACTCCACAATGATTTAAATTAATGAAAAAAATTAGATAGATGGCAGAGAAAGAGGGAGAGAAAAGGATAGAGGGAGAGAGGGAGAGAAAGAGAGAGAGAGAGAGAGAGAGAGAGAGAGAGAGAATAAAAAGAATCAAGTAGCACCAGACAGTACTGAGCTCTCTTTCTGCACTGGCTCTCACTGGATCTCTCCATCACCCTTTACCTCTCTTCATTGTTTGTCTTTTCTTTCTTGCTGTTTTCATACATTTTTGCTTTGTATTTGGTTGTACAGATTTTAGGTCATTCTGTCACTGAATCACAACAGCCACCACCCCCAGTTCTCCTGTCTTAAATAGAATAATTTCCATTTTTTTGTGTTTGAATCTGTTTACAGCACCCCCTCCATCTTCCACAGCTCTCACCCTCTCTCTGATGACTATTAAATAAATGACTCCTTTAGCCCTATTTAAAAGGCAGATATCTGAATGGAGCTCATTTAAAAATCCCTTCAATATGAAGAGCTTAGGGATCTCCAGAGGCTTCTAATTTGAAACACCTTTCCTTGGAATCCAGCTCCATTTCCTGCAGTAACTTCCTTTGGCTCTGGAGATAAACATGTAAAAATTAGTGGAATTTGCTTTGAAGTTGGATTTTCCATTTTTTTTGTACTTTGTATTCTCCTTTCTAGACAAAATTTTGTAGATGAATAGTCTCTTAGAATCAGTCTCTGACTAGTTGTACTGTGCCTGTTTGGCAGGTTTTATCTACTTTTGTCATTTATTGTTTATTTCCTTCCTAAGAAATAACTAATTTCTTGAAATGTAAGTCAAGTCATTTTACATTTGGTAACAGACCCAAATACATTTAGGTCCTTGGTAATAAGAAATTGTAACAGGGACCAAAAAGAGGCTGTCTTTGCTTAAAATAAAAAAAATAAAATAAAATAAAACAGTGGCTGTTTATCTAGACCTAAACACCATTCACTCTGGGATACTGAAATCAGGAGAAAGCTTGTCATCTCTGCCTTCATTTTTATGTTTCTGTATAACTCAAAACTTTGTGACCCTGCTCAGTTCTGCACATAGTAGTCAGTGTTCATGTAAAAGCTTGCAATGCAAGGTTTGTCAGTCCCAAAAGTACCCAACCTCTCTCCTCCCCCTTGAAGACTTAGGCATCCTGTTTAAGTCCCCCAGGTAATCTAGTCATCCTGGGCTTCCAGGATTACAAGTGAGAGAAACAGGGAGGGAGGGAGTAAAGAGAGAAAGAGACAGACAGGCAGGTGGACAGACAGGGAAATAGAGACAGAAACACATCCTAAGCAGCAATGAAAAATGTCCCCATGGAATCATGAAGACTTCTCTGGAGCTATCTTCCAGACACAGACACAAAACTGAGGGGACAATCAATCAGACCACAGCTTAGTGAGACCAAGATAACTTATTGATGCACTTGAACTGGATTTGTGGCTCAGTGGTAGGGCATTTACCTAGCTCATGTACATGTGGGGCACTGGATTCCTTCCCCAGCACCACATAAAAGTAAATAAACAAAATGAAGTTATTGGGTCCACCTGCAAATAAGAATGCTTTTAAAAAATGAAAAATGGATGAATCAATTATGATAAAGAGATAAAACTCTCTTTCCTTAACAGCTCATAAAATTGGCAAAAAAAATGTAGCAAAAACAAAGGGCAGAGGAACTACATGGTGAACAACCTTCACCTAATGGACATCGTCACAACACTGCACACCATGACTACAAAATATGCATTCAAGGGTCTGCGGACATAGCTCAGTGCATGAAGTGCTTGCCTGTGAAGCACAAGGCCCTAGGTTCAATCACCAGGATCCCCTGCAAAAAACAAACAAACAAACAAACAAAAAAGGAATATGCATTCTTTGTGAACAAATATGAAATATTTATCAAACTTAATCATAAAAGGGAACTTAAAGCAAACCTCAACAACATTGAATATAGGAAATCATGTCACATCTCTTCTCTGAACACCATGAAAGTAAGCTAGAGTTCAGGCACAGTGGTATCTGCCTGTCTTGGGAGACTGGGGCAAACAAGAGGTTCCCAAGTTCAAAGCCAACTTCAGAAATTTAGTGAGACCCTTGGTAACTGAAAAAGACACTGTCTCAAAATTAATAATAACAATTATAATAAGAGAATAAAATCAAATAAAAAGGGCTAGGTTTGGAAATGAGTAATTAAGCACCACTGGGTTCCATCCCTGGCACTAAAAAAGAAAAAGAAAGAAAGGTACAAATCAATAATTAAAACAAAATCAATATTGTAAGGAATCCCATGGAAACCCTGCCGGACACGGGAAATCACATAAAGGAGTTTATTAAGCAAACAGAGTGTCTTCCTGCAGGGTAAGAGAGAAAATGAGAGGAAAAGAGAAAGGGTGTGTGCTAGAGAGGGTGAAAAGCAAGAAGAAAGAAAGTGAGTCAGCGGGAGAGAAAGCAAGAGAGAAAAGATGGCAGAGTAGCTACTGTGAAGCAGTTGAATTCAGCCAGGCTAACAGGGGACCAATAATGGAGAAGGATACTTGCAAGCTGACTGATGAACCAATAGCTAGCTAGGATGTTCACAGATTGACAAGTGGTTGGGTGGCGGGGATAATGACTGCACCGGAAAGGTCAGGGGGAGCAGTTTTGTACATTACAAATATTGTCAAACATTTGGAGAGGAACTACATTTTAAATTAATACATGATCCAAGTACAGTGGCACACACCTCTCATCCCAGTCTCTCCAGAGGCTGAGGTCAGAGAATCCCAAGTTCAAGGTCAGCCTGGGTAACCTGGAAAACCTACAAACCCAACATTTTTTTAAAAATGTGGATGTAGCTCAGTCTTTGAATGCCCATAGTGCACATCCACCCCCAAACATAATAAAATAAAATAACATGAGTAAAAGAAAACTCATAGTGAAAATTAGACTTTTTTTAAAGACGGACAGAATTTTGAACTGAACATTGAATGGCTGAATGACAATGAAAAGAAATAGTTTTTGAAGGAAGTACATAAAACTGTGATAAGGTGGAAACATCAGAGCCCCAGAGTTCCAAAAAGTAGTTTGAGGGGATAAAGGAAGCAAATCTTCATTTCATGAAGAAAAAAAAATACACAAAAATTAAACAAAGAAAATATGAACTTGTAAATTTACATAGCTAAGGAAGAAATATCAACATCTATCTTCCAAAAATCCTTGAACACACGGGGCTGTGGGTGGGCATAGGAAAGTGGTAGGGTGGTGGTCAAGGAGGGATGGAAAATCCCACAAAATGTCCATTTCATTAACCCTTTAGACTAGATAAAACAGGTACTTGTGTTATTCCTCCTTTAAGCCACTTTGAGATTCTGGAGTCACTCCAGGTCTCTGCCACTTTTTTGGAAAGGGAAATTTGCATTGTGCAAGGCTGTGGCTCCAGTTAGCAGGGAGGGGAAGTAAGGTACACAGAGAAAAAACCAGATTGGATTAGGACATTGTAGGTTGTAATTTGCATAAGAATGGAAATCGCTAAGTCTCTCCTGGTACACATTCAGAAAGGAAACTCTTGGCCCTCCAGTCTGTTTACAACTGTCAGCCTGTGGTGAAGTAAAAGATGGTTTACTCTCATACTACAGCATGGCTTCTGTGTGGCAAAGTCCACCATGGTCAATTGTACATGTTTCAAAAGTTGGTTTGTAACTCTGCATTTATAATGATGCATTGGCTAAAACCTGAAAGAAAAGGTTAATTTGAAGATCCCTTGTTTCAGAGCATTTGTCAAATTTGTTCACAAGCATTTAATCTCTGCCTCCTAATACTCCTCAATTATTTGATTGCTTTTGCCTCCTTCTCCTGGCTCCTGTGAACCAGATCACAAAGAGGGAAAAGACATCCTCAGTACCCTACTATTTATGAAAATATTTTCCACACATGCCTTTTTGAAATGGTTTTAAATACATAAATATAAATATACATAAATATAGGTGTCTTTAAATGCCCCACAGCTAGACAAAATCAAAACTCTCTTTCTGACCAACATTCCTCCATTCCATTCTGTAGAAGTAACCACTGCTAACATCTGGTTCATACGTGAGTTTTTGGTCTGTACTTGGCATACAGTTTTTATATGAATGGGGAAATGCTCATGCATGCATAGATATATTGGTATTCTTAATCATCTTCCTCTTTTTATTATTATTTTTATTATACCAAGAATTAAACCCAGGGGTACTTAACCACTGACAAACATCCCCAACTCTTTTTATTTATTTATTTATTTTATAGACAAAATCTTGCTAAGTTGCTGAGGCTAGCCTTCAATTTACAGTCCTCCTACCTCAGTTGCACAAGTTGCTGGAATCACAGGCATGCACAGAAATTACTGCGCCCAACAGTTTATTATTTTTAAGATTCCAAATTGGAAACATAGAGTAGTCATTATATTCTTCACATAACATGATGCATGCTTCTTAATTTTTTTTACTAAGCTAATATTTAAAGTAAAATTCATTCTTTTATTGTGAATTTCTGAGTCTTGAAAAGGACTGACAGTTGTGTAACCATCCCCATAGCCAAATGTATAACAGTTCCATAATACCAAAAAACTCCCCTGTGCCTTTTGCAGTACATCACTTATGCTTCTTGAATGGTGAAATTTTGTTGATGTAATTCCATAAGATTTTTTAAAAATGCTTTTGTAAGCTTGGGGGCACAGTTAGCAGCCAAATAAAATAGGACAGGAAGCAGCCAAAGGAAGTTTTATTGGAATTTGGCTCTCAGACAAAATTTTCCAGCCCTCCACGTTAAAGGTCAGGGTAGGGACCCATAGAAAATTGCATGTGGCCCCAGTTGCCCAGGGTCTTTATAGGCCAGAGAAAGCAGGGGTCCTGCTGAGTAACTGGTGAAGGTAAAGGTCAGTGGAGTTTTCCTGCCAGTTTGATTGGTCACCATGTGGCGTGCTACCCTTTGCCTCATTTGCTCTGCTTTCTGTCATGTAGTCACCCACATTCAGACCTAACATCTCTACCTGTTTGGTGATATAGGGTGCCAGAGTCCATCTGGCTACTACTGCATGTTAGGGTCATCATGGGAAAAGAAAGGTTTGGGTTCTACATTGGTGGGGAGGCGGCTATAAGAGTGTAGGAGCATCAGGTTGTATGTCACTCTGGCAACATGATTCATGTGGTTCTGGGCAAACCTGAGAAGACAGGGAGCAATCCTTAGCAGAAATCCTATCACAAACAGGGGAGTAAGGGTAGGAGTCAGCCAGGTGACAAAAGTGGAATTCAGCCATCCTGTCCAGGGGTCATTTGTTTCTTCTTGATTCAGCCTTTAATTTAGATGTCTGAGAGTTTTGATGGTTCTTTCCCTAGACCAGTTTTATTGATACAGCAACATTCTTCTCTTAGGAAGAGGCATGTTCCCCCTTTGTCTGCTGTCAGATCTAGTGCTTGATGGTTCTGCAAGAAAACTTGAGCAATAAATGTTATTCATCTTTGCAGGGATGTCAGGGGGTAGCAGATGTCTCTCCTGCCCTCTGGATCTGTTGTTCTAGCTTTTGGTTGGCAGTGACTGCATAAAAAAGTCCTCTTGTTGGTATAACCTCTGTTTAGTAGATATCTCTATATTTCTGTGACTTAGGGCTAGATAATCACACTAGCAATCATAGATTAAGCCTACCTATGTAACTTAGGAGGATCTGTAGGCTTAAACTGTCTTAAAACTCCTGATTCTGGCAATTTATCTTGATAGTTAGCAGGTACTTCTGCCTAAGAATCTGACTCTTGTACTTTCCAGTCTTTATTTATTCTATGGGGGTTAACACAAGTGTACATTTAATTCACATTTAATTATTGTTTCTTTTAAATGCCCAAGAATGAATGTATTTCTGTTTAAAGTGTTTTTCTAGGTGTTTAAGACCAAGCTGGTCAATTTTGACCTGTTCCTGTCTGGTTAAGAGTCTGCTGAGTTCCCACAGGGGTCATTTTTAGAGAATGTAAGAGCAGTTTCTTAGCTCCATTAGTGCTTCCCTTGGAAGCATTAGGGGTGTCTCCCTTTTTCAATGACCCTCCTCTGTAACAGGTGCACTGATTGACTTTTCATCCTCCAGTGGTATCATCAATCTCCCTGTTTGGGAGGTTGTGTGGCCCAGAGTTGCAAAGCTCCTTAGAGAAGTTCTCTTGTTCCCTGGATTCAGGTTGACTTTCAGCGCAAGAGCCAAATACTGGTTTTCTTGGCCTCTGTATTTGATCTCAATTTCTAAATTTGATCTTAAACATCCAGCAAGTAAGGCTCACCAGTTATAAAGTAAGAGTACTGGACTTTAATTTCCATGTCTATGACTTTACACTTATTCACCCCCTTTTATCTAATTGGAGTTTACAATATCTGTCCTATTGGTGATGCCTTACTGCTTCAAGTTAGTCTTGAAGCAGTACTTTTGCAAAAAATTAATCAGGGAAAAGTTACAGAGTTTACAAGGAAAATACAAAATGGAATCACCAACAGTAAAACATTCAGTTTTCTCAATACCTATCCTGAAGTTTTGCTGAGTTATTCATTATATCCCATGTTTGAGATCATAGTAATCTTTACAACAATCATTAAACTTTGAACACAACTTTAAATGATTTAAAGTCTGCCTTACTTTGGAGCCATTCTAACATGCAGCATGGTGAGGAAGAGCCTTATCTCACATAAGGCGGGGCTCTTTACAAATCTTAGGTAAAATATTCTAATTCTGAAGCTAATTTTTCTTCTTTTGCTATGATTAGCATGATCAAATTCTCAAGCTCAGTGTGGGGCAAAGGAAGAGTAGAAAATAAAGATTTATAAACACAGATTTTAAAGATTAAACTGAGATCAAATGGAGCTCTGGTCTCTGATGGAAAAGCAGATCTAAAGAGTTACATCAGCAATCTTTATTTATATATGCCTTATTATCAGGTTAAAGACTATGTAAGCATTATTCTATGTTTTTAGGAAAGATACAGAGACTAGGACATCTATGTAACTTTTTCACAGCTGCAAAGGGAAACATCTTGTTTCTCTGTTTGTACATGAAGTAGAGGCATACCATTTGTGTAATCATACATTTACCTAGGGTATTAGTTTTTGATTCATTTTGTTATCCTTTACTCTTCACCCACCCCTCCTGCCCCTCTTGTTCCTCTATATAGTCCCTCCTTCCTCCATTCTTGGCCCCCTTCCACTCCCTACATGAGTCATCATCCGTTTATTAGTGAGATCATTCTTCCTTTGTTTTTTGACATTGGTTTATCTCACGTATCATGATATTTTCCAGTTTCATCCATTTGCCTGCAAATGCCATAATTTTATTATTTTTTATGGCTGAGTAATAGTCCATTGTGTGTGTGTGTGTGTGTGTGTGTGTGTGTGTATATATATATATATATATATATATATATATATATATATATATAATGTATCATGGTTTCTTTATCCATTTACTAATTGAAGGGCATGTAAGTTAGTTCCACAATCTGGTTATTGTGAATTGAGCAGCTATGAACATTGTTGTGGCTGCATCTCTGTAGTATGCTGATTTTAAGTCCTTTGGGTATAGACCAAAGAGTGGGATAGCTGGGTCAAATGGTGGGCTCATTCCAAGTTTTCTAAGGAATCTCCACACTGCTTTCCAGAGTGGCTACACTAATTTTCAGCCCCATCAGCAATGTATGAGTGTACCTTTTTTCCCCACATCCTCTCCAACACCTATTGTTGCTAGTATTCTTGATAATCGCCATTCCAATTGGGGTGAGATGGAATCTTAGGGTTGTTTTGATTTGCATTTCTCTTATTACAAGAGATGTTGAACATTTTTTCATATATTTATTGATTGCTTGTAGATCTTCTCTGAAGTGTCTGTTCATATCCTTAGCCCATTTGTTCATGGGTTATTTATATTCTTGGTGTAGAGTTTTTTGAGTTCTTTATATATTCTGGAAATTAGTGCTCTATCTGAAATATGAGTGGCAAAGATTTTCTCCCACTCTGTAGGTTCTCTCTTCACATTGCTGATAGTTTCCTTTGCTGAGAGAAAGCTTTTTAGTTGAATCTATCCCAGTTATTGATTCTTGCTCTTATTTCTTGTGCTATAGGAGTCCCATTAGGGAAGTCTGATCCTAAGCTAACATGTTGAAGATTGGACCTACTTTTTCTTGTATAAGATGCATGGTCTCTGGACTAATTTCAAGGTTTTGATCCATTTTGAGTTGATTTTTGTGCAGGGTGAGAGATAGGGGTTTAGTTTCATTCTGTTGCATATGGATTTCCAGTTTTCCCAGCACCATTTGTTGAAGAGGCTATCTTTTCTCCATTGCATATTTTTGGCACCTTTGTCTAGTATGAGAAAATAGTATTAATTGGGTTTGTGTCTGTGTCCTCTATTCTGTATCATTGATCTTCCTGTCTATTTTGGTGCCAATACCATGACTTTTTGTTACTATTGCTGTGTAGTATAGTTGAAGTTCTGGTATTGCGATACCCCCTGTTTCATTCTTCCTGCTAAGGATTGCTTTAGCTATTCTGGGATTCTTATTCTTCCAGATGAATTTCATGATTGCTTGCTCTATTTCTGTAAGGTACATCATTGGGATTTTAATTGGAATTGCATTGAATCTGTATAGCACTTTTGGTAGTATGGCCATTGTGACAATATTAATTCTGCCTATCCAAGAACATGGGAGATCTTTCCATCTTCTAAAGTCTTCCTCAATTTCTTTCTTCAATGTTATGTAGTTTTCATTGTAGAGATCTTTTTCATCTTTGGTTAGATTCATTGGCAACTATTTTATTTTTTTGAAGCTATTGTGAATGGGGTAGTTTTCCTAACTTTTCTTTCTGAAGATTCATCACTTATGTATAAAAATACATTGGATTTATGAGCATTGATCTTATATTCTTCTACTTTACTGAATTCACTTATGAGTTCTAAAAGTATTCTGGTGGAATTTCCTGATTTCTCTAAATATACATTCATGTCATCAAATAGAGATAGTTTGAGTCTTCTTTTCCTATTCGTAACCCTTTAATTTCCTTGGTCTGTCTAATTGCTCTGGTTAATGTTTCTAGGACAATATTCAATAGAAGTGGTGAAAGAGGGTATCCCTGCCTTGTTCCAGTTTTTAGCGGGAATGCTTTCAGTTTTTCACCATTTGGAATTATATTGGCCATGGGCTTAGCATAGATGGCTTTTACAATGTTAAGGAATGTTCCCACTATCCCTATTTTTTCCAGTGTTTTGAGCATGAAGGGATGCTGTACTTTATCAAATGCTTTTTCTGTATCTATCAACATAATCATGTGATTCTTGACTTTAAGTCTATTGATATGGTGAATTACATTTATTGATTACCGAATGTTGAACCAACCTTTCATCCCTGGGATAAAACCCACAAGATCTTGGCGGACTATATATATATATATTTTTTGTAAACAAATGGGATACATGTTGTTTCTCTATTTGTACATAGAGTAAAGGCATACCATTTGTGTAATCATAAATTTACATAGGATGATATTGGTCGATTCATTCTGTTATTTTTCCCCTTCCACCTACCCCTCCCATCCCTCTTTTCCCTCTATACAGTCCTTCCTTCCCCCATTCTTGCCCCCCTCCCTAACCCTCACTCTAACCCTAAAAACTAACCCCTCCCACGCCCCATTATGTATCATCATCCACTTATCAGTGAGATCATTCTTCCTTTGGTTTTTTGAGATTGGCTTATCTCAGCATGATATTCTCCAATTTCATCCATTTGCCTGCAAATGCCATAATTTTATCATTCTTTATGGCTGAGTAATATTCCATTGTATATATATATGCCACAGTTTCTTTATCCATTCATCAACTGAAGGACATCTAGGTTGGTTCCACAATCTGGCTATGGTGAATTGAGCAGCAATGAACATTGATGTGGCTGTATCTCTGTAGTATGCTGATTGTAAGTCCTTTGGGTGTAGGCCAAGGAGTGGGATAGCTGGGTCAAATAGTAGTTCCATTCCAAGTTTACTAAGGAATCTCCATACTGACTTCCAGAGTGGCTGCACTAATTTGCAGTCCCACCAGCAATGTATGAGTGTACCTTTTTCCCCACATCCTCGCCAACACCTGTTATTGTTTGTATTCTTGATAATCGCCATTCTGATTGGGGTGAGATGGAATCTTAGGATGGTTTTGATTTGCATTTCTCTTATTATTAGAGATGTTGAACATTTTTCCATATGTTTTTGATTGTTTGTAGGTCTTCTTCTGTGAAGTGTCCGTTCATTTCCTTAGACCATTTGTCGATTGGGTTTTTTATAGTTTTGGTGTTGAGTTTTTTGAGTTCTTTATAGATTCTGGAGATTAGTGCTCTATCTGAAGTATGATTGGCAAAGATTTTCTCCCACTCTGTCAGCTCTTTCTTCGCATTGCTGATAGTTTCCTTTGCTGAGAGAAAGCTTTTTAGTTTGTATCTATCCCAGTTGTTGATTCTTGCTTTTATTTCTTGTGCTATGGGAGTCCTGTTGAGGAAGTCTGGTCCTAAGCCGACATGCTGAAGCTCTGGACCTACTTTTTCTTCGATAAGATGCAGGGTCTGTGGTCTGATTCCAAGAACCTTAATCCATTTTGAGTTTAGTTTCCTGCATGGTGAGAGATATGGGTTTAGTTTCATTCTGTTGCATATGGATTTCCAGTTTTCCCAGCACCATTTGTTGAAGAGGCTATCTTTTCTCCATTGCATATTTTTGGCCCCTTTGTCTAGTATAAGAAAATTATATTTATTTGGGTTTGTGACCATGTCCTCTATTCTGTACCATTGATCTACCTGTCTATTTTGGTACCAATACCATGCCATTTTTGTTACTATTGCTTTGTAGTACAGTTGAAGTTCTGGTATTGCAATACTCCCTGCTTCATTTTTCCTGCGAAGGATTGCTTTAGCAATTCTGGGTTTCTTAGTCTTCCAGATGAATTTCATGATTGCTTGTTCTAATTCTGTAAGGTACATCATTGGGATTTTAATTGGAATTGCATTGAATCTGTATAGCACTATTGGTAGTATGGCCATTTTGACAATATTTATTCTGCCTATCCAGGAACATGGGAGATCTTTCCATCTTCTGAGGTGTTCTTTAATTTCTTTCTTTAGTGTTCTGTAGTTCTCATTGTAGAGGTCTTTCACCTCTTTTGTGAGATTGATTCCCAAGTATTTTATTTTTTTCGATGCTATTGTGAATGGGGTAGTTTTCCTAATTTCTCTTTCTGAAGATTCATCACTTATGTATAAAAATGCAATAGATTTATGAGCATTGATCTTATATCCTGCTACTTTACTAAATTCACTTATGAGTTCTAAGAGTTTTCTGGTGGAATTTCCTGGTTCCTCTAGGTATAAAATCATATCATCAGCAAATAGGGATAGTTTGAGTTCTTCTTTTCCTATTCATCTCCCTTTAATTTCTTTGGTCTGTCTAATTGCTCTGGCTAGAGTTTCAAGGACGATATTGAATAGGAGTGGTGAGAGAGGGCATCCCTGCCTTGTTCCAAATATTAGGGGGAATGATTTCAGTTTTTCACCATTAAGAATGATATTAGCCATGGGCTTAGCATAGATAGCCTTTACAATGTTAAGGAACGTTCCCACTATCCCTATTTTTTCTAGTGTCTTGAGCATGAAGGGGTGCTGTATTTTATCAAATGCTTTTTCTGCATCTATCAAAATAATCATGTGATTCTTGACTTTAAGTCTGTTGATATGGTGAATTACATTTATTGATTTCCTGATGTTAAACCAACCTTGCATCCCTGGGATGAAACCCACTTGATCATGGTGCACTATCTTTTTAATATGTTTTTGTATGCGATTTGCTAAAATTTTTGGAGAATATTTGCGTCGATGTTCATTAAGGATATTGGTCTGAAATTTTCTTTCCTCGATGTGTCTCTGTCTGGTTTAGGTATCAGGGTGATATTGGCTTCCTAGAATGAGTTTGGGATGGTTTCCTCCTCTTCTATTTCATGGAATACTTTGAAAAGTATTGGAATGTGCTCTTCTTTAAAGGTTTTGTAGAACTCGGCTGAGAAACCATCTGGTCCTGGACTTTTCTTTGTTGGTAGGCTTTTGATGACTTCTTCTATTTCATTACTTGAAATTGGTCTATTTAAATTGTGTATGTCCTCCTAGTTTAGTTTAGGCAATTCATACGTCTCTAGAAACTTGTTGATATCTTCGAAATTTTCTATTTTGTTGGAGTATAGATTTTCAAAATAGCTTCTAATTATGTTTTGTATTTCAATCGTGTCTGTTGTGATATTTCCTTGTTCATTTCAAATTTTGGTGATTTGGGTTCTCTCTCATATTCTCTTTGTTAGTGTGGCTAAAGGTTTATCAATTTTGTTTATTTTTTCGAAGAACCAACTATTGATTTTGTCAATTTTTTTATTGTTTCTTTTGTTTCAATTTTGCTGATTTCAGCTCTGAGTTTAACTATTTCCTGGCTTCTACTACTTTTGGTGTTGGTCTGTTCTTCTTTTTCTAGGGCTTTGAGCTGTAGTGTTAGGTCATTTATTTGTTGAGTTTTGCTTCTTTTATTGAATGCGCTCCATGAAATAAGTCTTCCTCTAAGTACTGCTTTCATAGTGTCCCAGAGATTTTGATATGATGTTTCTTTCTTCTCATTTGCCTCTAGGAATTTTTAAATTTCCTTCCTAATATCTTCTGTTATTCATTCATCATATAATAGCATATTGTTTAATCTCCAGGTGTTGGAGTAATTTCTGTTTTTTACTCTTTCATTTATTTCTAATTTCAATCCATTATGATCTGATAAAATACAAGGAAGTGTCTCTATCTTCTTGTATTTGCTAACATTAGCTTTGTGGCATAATATAGGGTCTATTTTAGAGAAGGATCCATGTGCTGCTGAGAAGAAAGTGTATTCACTGTTTGTTGGATGGTATATTCTATAAATGTCTGTTAAGTCTAAATTATTGATTGTGTTATTCAGATCTATGGTTTCTTTGTTCAATTTTTGTTTGGAAGATCTGTCCAATGGTGAGAGAGGCATGTTAAAATCACCTAGTATTATTGTATTGTGGTCTATTTGGTTTCTGAGGTTGAGAAGGATTTGTTTGACATACATGGGTGAGTCACTGTTTGGGGCATAGATATTTATGATTGTTATGTCTTGCTGATTTATGGTTCCCTTAAGCAGTATGAAATGTCCTTCTTTATCCCTTCTGACTAACTTTGGCTTAAAGTCCACTTTATCTGAAATGAGGATGGATACCCCAGCTTTTCTGCTGGGTCCATGTGCATGGTAAGTTTTTTCCCATCCTTTCACCTTTAGTCTTTGGGTATCTCTTTCTAAGTGATGAGTCTCTTGCAGGCAACATATTGTTGGATCTTTCTTTTTTATCCAATCTGCCAGTCTATGTCTTTTGATTGATGAATTCAGGCCATTAATATTCAGGGTTATTATTGAGATATGATTTGTGTTCCCGGTCATTTGACTCATTTTTTTCATTTATTTGTTTATTTTTGACAGGACTAGGTTCCTCTTTATTTGAGAGTTCCTTTAGGATAGCTCCTCCCTTTGCTGATTTGCTTCTTTGTTTTTCATCTCTTCTTCATGTAATATTTTGCTGAGAATGTTCTGTAATGTTGGCTTTCTTTTTGTATATTCTTTTAGCTTTTGTTTATCATGGAAGGATTTTATTTCGTCGTCAAATCTGAAGGCAAGTTTTGCTGGGTATAGGATTCTTGGTTGGCATCCATTTCTTTTAGGGCTTGAAAAATGTTATTCCAGGCCCTTCTAGCTTTTAAGGTCTGGATTGAAAAATCTGCTGATATCTGTATTGGTTTCCCCCTGAATGTAATTTGGTTCTTTTCTCTCACAGCCTTTAAGTTTCTGTCTTTATTTTGTATGTTAGGTATTTTCATTATAATGTGCCTTGGTGTGGGTCTGTTGTAATTTTGTGTATTTGGAGTCCTATAAGCCTCTTGAACTTGATTTTTCATTTCATTCTTCAGATTTGGGAAATTTTCTGAAATTATCTCATTGAATAGGTTGTTCATTCCTTTGGTTTGTTTCTCTCAGCTTTCCTTAATCCTGATAATTCATAAATTTGGCCTTTTCATGATATCCCATAGTTCTTGGAGATTCTGTTCATGATTTCTTACCATCTTCTGTGTTTGTTCGACTTTGTTTTCAAGGTTAAATATTTTGTGTTCAATATCTGAGGTTCTTTCTTGCAGGTGTTCTATCCTATTGGTTGTGCTTTCTATGGAGTTCTTAATTTGGTTTTTGTTTCCTTCATTTCAAGGATTTCTGGTTTTTTTTTTTCAATATCTCTAACTCTTTATTGAAATGGTCTTTTGCTTCCTGTATTTGCTCTTTTAACTGTCGATTGGTGTGTTCATTCAATGCCTGCATTTGCTTTCATTCCATCTTTTGCTTCCCTTATCATGTTAATTATGTACATTCTGAACTCCTTTTCTGACATTTCTTCTGCCATACTGTCATTGGATTTTATTGAGGTAACATCCAGATTAGTTTCAGGCATTTTCTTCCCTTGTTTTCTCATGTCGTTCAGGTATCAGTGGACTGCTGAGATGTTGCAGATTTCCTCTATTGTCTTATAATGTCCCTGAAGATTGCTAGTGTATCCCCTCTTATCCTTCAGTAGCCTGAAGTCTTGAAGGAAGTTGATACTGCGGTGCTCCCCAAGGAAGCTGCCTCTCTAGGGGTGGTGGTCTTCAGGTGGGGTATATTCCCTGCTAGTGGGCAGAGGTGCCTCTAATTGTTGACCAATGGTCATCTAAAGGGGAACTAGGCTTCAGGCTGAGGCATGGCCTGTTTGGGCCTGTGTCTCTGGTTTTACCGTCCTTGTGGGAAAACATCACCCGGCGGGGAAGACACCCGGTGGGGAGGTCTTGCTGGTCATTTCCCCTCCTAGAGGTTCCCCTCAGTCCACAACTACTGCCTGGGCAGGGCAGCCTTCCCAGGCAATGTTCCCAGGGCCCCGGACCTACCTCCTGGGCCGGGGAGCCTCACCCTTCGCAGACGAGTCTCCTTAGTTTGTCCCTCCTTAGAGAAGCTGCCCACAGTCCTGGAACCTTCGCTCCACCCCTCAGCTTGTCTCTGTGTAGCTCTTTCAAGAAAAGGTGCCTAGGTCCCCGGACCGGACTGTGCTATACACCAATGGCCTGGCTATGTGACCTGTCCTCTGAGCAGTCACTTGGAGCCTCGTACATATGCTCCAAACCCCAGTGACTCACCGCTCATCTCTTCCTCCAGGCAGTCACCTAGTGTTCTGTGTGGGCACTTGGAGACCAAGCAACTCACTGGGCACCTCCACCTCCTCAGGACAGCCACCTCCCCATTTTTCAGGTGGTTGCTGAGTCCAAATAGCTCGCCGCTCAACTCTTTCTCTGGCAGCTGCTGGAGCCCCGGCAGAATTCTCCAAAACCAAGCGGTGTGCTGCGTGGCCTCCTTTGCAAAGTTCCCCGCTGTCCGTGTTTACCGCTCCAGTGGGGGGAGGGGCGTCTCGCTGATCCACTCTACTTCACAAAGTTCCCTGTGTTCCGGGGCTACCGCCCCATCCGGGATCCTCCCCAATGGGAGAAATTCACCCGGCAGCTTTGAGTTGGTCCCAAGTCACTCACTATCTCCTCTTTTGAATCTTGAGTCCTGGAGCAACATGAAATGCAGCCGCCCTCTAGTCCGCCATCTTGAAACCCCCAGACTATCTTTTTAATATATTTTTGTTTGTGATTTGCTAAATTTTTGTTGAGAATTTTTGCATCTATGTTCATTAGAAATATTGGTCTAAAATTTCCTTTCCTGGATGTGTCTCTGGTTTAGGTATCAGGGTGATATTGGCTTCATAGAATTTGTTTGGGAGGGTTCCCTCTTCTTCTATTTCATGAAATGCTTTGAGAAGAATTGGAATGAGTTTCTCTTTAAAGGTTTTGTAGAACTCGGCTGAGAACCCATCTGGTCCCGGATTTATCTTTGTTGGTAGGCTTTTGATGACCTCTTCTATTTCATTATTTGAAATTGATCTATTTAAATTGTGTATGTCCTCCTGGTTCAGTTTAGGTAATTCATATGTCTCTAGAAACCTGTTGATGTCTTTTCAATTTTCTATTTTGTCGGACTAAAGATTTTCAAAATTCTAATTATGTTTTGTATTTCACTCGTGTCTATAATGATATTTCCTTTTTCATTCTGAATTTTAGTAATTTGTGTTCTCTCTTTTTCTCTTTGTTAGTGTGGCTAAGGGTTTATCAATTTTGTTTATTTTTTCAAAGAACCAACTATTTATTTTGTTAAAAATTTTCAATTTTCTTTCTTTTGTTTCAATTTCATTGATTTCAGCTCTAATTTTAACTATTTCCTATCTTCTATTACTTTGGTGTTACTCTGTTCTTCTTTATCTAGGGCTTTGAGCCATAGTGTTAGGTTGTTTATTTGTTGATTTTTTTTTCTTTTATTGAATGTACTCCATGAAATAAATTTTCCTCTTAGTACTGCTTTCATAGTGTCCCAGAGATTTTGATATGTTGTTTCTTTGTTCTCATTTACCTCTATGATTTTTTAAATTTCCTTCCTAGTATCTTCTGTTACTCATTCATCATACAATAGTGTATTATTTAATCTCCAGTTGTTGGAGTAGTTTCTGTTTCTACACTCTCATTTATGTCTAATTTCAATTGAATATGAACTGATAGAATACAAGTTAGTATCTCTATTTTCTTGTATTTGCTAACATTAGATTTGTGGCATAAATATATCTATTTTAGAGTAGGATTCATGTGCTGTTGAGAAGAAAGTGTATTCACTCTTTGTTGGATGGTATATTCTATAAATGTCTGTTAAGTGTAAATTATTGATTGTGTCTTTGATATCTATGGTTTCTTTGTTCAATATTTGTTTGGAGGATCTGTTCAGTGGTGAGAGAGGTGTGTTAAAATCACCTAGTATTATTGTGTTGTGGTCTATTTGATTTCTGGCATTGAGAAGGATTTGTTTGATGTATATGAATGAGCAAGTGTTTGGGGCATAGATATTTATGATTGTTGTGTCTTGCTGATTTATGCTTTCCTTAAGCAGTATGAAATATCCTTCTTTTTCCCTTCTGACTAACTTTGACTTGAAGTCCACATTATCTGATATGAAGATGGATACTCCGGCTTTTTTGCTGTGTCCATGTGCATGGTATGTTTTTCCCCATCCTTTCACCTTTAGTCTGTGGGTATCTCTTTCTATGAGATGGGTCTCTTGCAGGCAGCAAATTGTTGGCTCTTTCTTTTTAATCCAATCTGCCAGTCTGTCTTTTGATTGATGAGTTCAGGTCATTAAAATTCAGGGTTATTATTGAGATATGATTTGTATTCCTGGTCATTTGGCTCTTTTTTTTTTTTTTTTTTGACACGACTTGGTTTCTCCTTTATTTGTCTATTCCTTTAGGGTAGTTCCTCCGTTTGCTGATTTACATCATTGTTTTTCATCTCTTTCTCATGGAACATTTTGCTGAGAATATTCTGTAATGCCAGCTTTCTTTTTGTAAATTCTTTTAGCTTTTGTTTATCATGGAAGGATTTTATTTCATCGTCAAATCTGAAGGTAAGTATTGTTGGGTATAAGATTCTTGGTTGGCATCCTTTTTCTTTAAGGGTTTGAAAAATATTGTTCCAGGCCCTTCTAGCTATTAGGATCTGGATTGAAAAATCTGGTGATATCTGCATTGGTTTCCCCCTGAATGTAATTTGGTTCTTTTCTCTCACAGTCTTTAAAATTCTGTCTTTATTTTGTGTGTTAGGTATTTTCATTATAATGTGCCTTGGTGTGGGTCTGTTATAATTTTGTGTATTTGGAGTCCTATAAGCCTCTTGAACTTGATTTTCCATTTCATTCTTCAGGTTTGGGAAATTTTCTCATATTATTTCATTGAATAGATTGTTCATTCCTTTGGTTTGTTTCTCTCAGCTTTCCCTTAATCCTGATAATTCATAAATTTGGCCTTTTCATGATATCCCATAGTTCTTGTAGATTCTGTTCATCATTTCTTACCATCTTCTCTGTTTGGTCAACTTTGTTTTCAAGATTAAATATTTTTTCTTTGATATGTGCAGTTCTGTCTTCCAGGTGTTCTATCCTATTGGTTATGCTTTCTATGGAGTTTTTAATTTGGTTTATTGTTTCCTTCCTTTCAAGGCTTTCTGTTTGGTTTTATTTTCAATACCTCTAACTCTTTATTGAAATGATCTTTTGCTTCCTGTATTTGCTCTTTTAACTGTCAATTGGTGTGATTATTCAATGTCTGCATTTGCTCTTTCATCTCATCCTTCAATGCCTGCATTTGCTCTTTCATCTCCTCGTTTGCTTCTCTGATCATCTTAATTATGTACATTCTGAACTCCCTTTCTGACATTTTTTCTGCCATTCTGTCATTGGATTTTTTGCTATACCATCTAGGTTTGTTTGGGACATTTTCTTCCCTTGTTCTCATATTGTTCAGGTATTTATCCCTTTAGTAGTGAAACTACGGTATATTGCAGATTTCCTCTATTGACTAATATTGTCTCTGTAGATTCCCAGTAACTCACCTCTTAGCCTTCAGTAGTCTGAAGTCTTGGAGGAACTTGGTAATGTGGTGCTCCACTAGGAAGCTGGCCTTCTAGGGGTGGTGGCCTTCAGGTTGGGTATATTCCCCATCAGTGTGCAGAGGCACCTCCACTTGTTGACTGATGGTCAGTCAAAGGGGGACTACACTGCAGACTGCTTCACATCTGATCTGGGCCTGTGTCTCTGATTCTAGTGCCCTGTTGGGAAAGTCTCACCCAGTGGGGAAGACTCACTCATTGGGGAAGTTTTGCTGGCCAGCTCTCCTCTGAGAAGTTCCCTTCGGTCCAGAACTACCACCGGGTTGGGAAGCTCTCCTCTGTGATGTTTTCAGGGGTTCTGACCTACCGCCTGGGCTGGGGAGCCTGGCCCTATGAGGGACTCCCTCTCTGAATGACCCTCCTCTCCCACGTTCCCTGGGACTGAAGCTACTGCCTGGGCCTTGGACCCTCACTCTGCATCGAAACCTCTTGTTGTGTGGCCCTCCTCTGCAATGCTTCCAGTTGACTGGGTTCTCCACTCCAGCAGGAAAGTCTCACTGGTCCACTCTACTCCATGAAGTTCCATTCATTTTGGGAACACTGCCCCATTCAGGGAACCCAACCAGTGGGAGAGACTCTCCTGGTGTCTCTGAGTTGGTCCTGAGTCCCTCAATACCTTCTCTTCTTAACTCCTGGTTCTTGTCAAAGGTCCTCTAGCCTCCTGTAGGTGTCTCAGGAAGGGAGAGGCCTTCCAATGATGATGGCCATGCCCTCAGAAATAATTCAAAATACCTGCACCAGCCTATAAAGGAGCCTCTGGGTAGCTCCGTGATGCAGGCGGGCTTGCTTGTCTGCTGACTTGCTCCGCAATGGCGACAGACCTTGGCGTGGTGATCAGGTGGGGTTGCTCAGTGATGGCATCTGTCTTTGATCTGGTGGTTGGACGGGTTGGCTACCCACTGGCTAGATCCACAAGGTAGGCATCCTGTGGCCTGACTCACCCACCAGCTCCCGCTGTGACTGCGAACTTATAGTGATGGCAGCATCCTTGGTGCAGGGGACAGGTGGGGTCACTCAGTGATGACGTCTGTCTTTGGCCTGGTGGCTGGGCAGGTTGGCTACCCACCGCTTAGCTCCACAAGGTAGGCATGTTGACTCACCCACCAACTTGCTCCATGACTGTGACCAACCAAGGATCAAAACACTGGTTTTCTAGAAAAAGATTCCTTCCTGCCCCAAAGCTGCATGCCTGAGAGCAATGTCAGAGCTAATAGGACTCCTGCATAGAGCCTCCCCAGGGAAGGTACTGCCACAGCAGTTAGAAATCTTGTACCCCTGCACAGGAACACTTCCAGGCACCTGGCATGCCACAGCCATGAGGTCATCAGAGACCCCAATATCAGTCACTGTTGTCCCATTTTTTGCTACTGTGCATCACACATTCTTAATGTCATTTTAAGAAGTTTATAAAGAATAAAACTTAACAAAGACAATGTCAAGAGTAAATTAGTGTTTTTAAAGGAATCCTTGTCATTTTAACATGTAGATTAAACTTTGGTTTTTATCAATACATTAGTATTTGACCTTAGAAAAACTTTAAATAGCTTTAACTGATTGTCTCATGTACATAAAACCAACTTAGTTACATGCAAACTTGTTGAAATTTGCCCTTTACTTACACACAGACTTTCTTACCCAGAAGCATTTTCTTTTTCCCTTTACTGAATATATTACCATACTAGAATCCTCTGATTTTCTTTCCTATCAGGTGACCCCTTTGTGGTGAGACATCCATGCTTCTTCCACATAGGTGAATTTGAGTGGGCAATCTAGAAGGCATACTTGGAATCTGTGTAGATGTTAACCTGTTTAACTTTGGATTGAATTAGAGCCCTAATCAGAGCAAAAAGTTCAGCCTTTTGGGAAGTGGTCCCTTCTGGAAGGCAATTGACTTCCAGAACTGAGGCAGTGGTGACCACTGCATAAGCAGCTCTACAGTGTTCATCAGGACCCAGAACAGAACTGCCATCTACAAAAATGGTTAGGTCAGGTGAGGGGAGTGGGTGATTGAAGAGACCTTCATTAGGTGAATATAGGGCCTCCAGCACCTGTGGGAGTGGAAGGGATTTTTGACTTAAGAGGTCCTGTAGTCAATGTGTGGAAAGCACAGCTATTGTTTGGAGTAGGGTGAGTTTTAGAACTTCCTTAGTTACTTGAACTGCTGAATTCAGTGTTTGGAGACATGGTTGCCACCCACAAATGGCAGAATCATGCTGCTTGGTGAGATATGCCACCAGTCTGTAGGAAGGTCCCATTGGTTGCTCAAGGAGGCCAGTGGTAACACCATGCAAATTAATTAGATGTTTCCAAGAAACACATTAGAGGAATCCCACATATGTCAAATCCTTTTGTAAAAGCCAAGATATCAGATAGGTACATTGAAGAGCATTTGTTGTCTCTTTTCTGTTGGACACAAGTTCTAGAAACAAATGATTAATATCAATTAACATTTTTAAACTTGACCATCTGGAGACATGTGAGATAAGTCTTGATATGTACATGATTTTTGGACACAAAATAGACAATACAATATATACATGACACAAAAACTAAGATCTTGTACTCAAAAACTTGAGTTCAATAAAAATAGGACTGATCAAATTATCAATGTTGTAAGCTCAAAAAATATAGAATTTATGGAAAAAATACGAGTCGTGGAAAAATGATATGACCATTAATTATTACTTTGTTGAAGTTCTGGTTAAAAATTTTCTTTTTTTTTGCACCTGTGGGGAGAGTCATGTTCGTTAGGTGCACTTGGTTGTCAAGATCTTGTGGTGCCTCTTGGATGCAGGGTCATTAGTCTGTGGTGAGAGTGGAAGTAAGTTCTACTAAGTGAGATCAGAAGTCTCAGAAAGATTTTTAAATTCCTTAATATAAGTAGAGGAGTCAATCTGGGGAAAATCCTGGGATGAGAATGGAACTTGGATTCACACAACATTCTCTGCACCAGTCACCTCGGGAAGAGAAAGAAGTTCTGGGTGGTGGGAAGTTCTGAGGAGATCTTGAGCTAACAGGGAAGGGGGGGAACACAGTGGGTGGAGGGATGTTCTGGAGGAGGAGGAGGAGAGGTGGGAGGGCCCTGAGAAGGAAGAGAAGGAGGAGCTGCATCAGCAGGAGGATGGGGCAGGTGTGCAGGGCGAGGACAGGAAGAGGAGGCAGAATTCTGGTGGAGCATGGAGGGAGAGGGGTTTGGGACCGCTCCCAGAGAGGAGAACATGGGTGTTGGAACAGGTAGAATAAGGGGCGGGGTGAGCACCAAATTCCAAAATGAAAAACTTGCGAATGATCTTGAGTGTCATTTGGTGGTCATCTTGAGATCTAAAACATACTGAGGCCAGGCCACTGTCCGGAAAAAAAAAAAAAAAAAAAAAAAACAAAAAAAACTAGCCGCTTATTGCTTAAATCTTTGGGGGTCCCAATTTAGTGAAATCATGGTAGAGACAGCCCAAAGGAGTTTTGGGGTCCACTGAGCTACTGGTATTTCACATTAGCTGTCCAACTTTACTGACATAGATGTACAGAAGCTGAAAAAGGTGTCCAAATTTTAGCTTGTGTACACCAGAAAAACAGCAGATGGGCCAAAAGCCAAAATGTCTTTTGACTTTCTGGTGTCCAGAATGGAATAAACCGGAGGCTAACTAGAGGCCAGGAAGTTTCCCCAGGGACCAGAGCCCAAACAGAATGGATGAGGGGGAGATTCTGTGGCATTTGCAACAGACAGACCCCATACAGATCAGATGGTAAAGTTTGGAAAAGCAAATGGGAAAAACCCCAGGGAACTTAATCCCTTTGATGCCAGATAAAGGGAAACAGGATGCAGTGGAAAAAAACAGAGCTGTGCAGATAGAATGGAATCTCCTGGTTCTTCTGAGGGAGGGTGTGGACCTCAACCTCGATGTGGGAAAATCTTACAAAATGTAAGCTCAGGGACCTAGCTAGTGGCCTAATAAAATCGGACAGAAAGCTGCCAAAGCAAGCTGTATTGGAATTTGGCTCTCAGGTAAAATTTCCAGTCCCCCAGGGTACAGGTCAGTGTAGGAAGCCAGAGAAAATTGCACATGGCCCTGGTTGCCCAGGGTCTTTATAGGCTGGAATGGGCAGGGGTCTTGCTGAGTGAAAAGTGGAGGAAAGGGTCAGTGGATTTTTCCTGCTGGTTCAATTGGTCACCATGTGGTGCACTGCCCTTTAACTCAGCTGCTCTGCTCTCCATTATATAGTGGCCCAAAATCCAACCTAAAAGTTTTATTCATGCATTGTAGTCAGAAATCATACCTGGGTTCATACTGACATGTTCATGAACGCATATAATATAGTATGCTCCATTTCAATTCTCAGTTCTTTTGCTTTTTCTCTCCTCCTCCCTGTCCCACTTTCCTTCCTCTATTCTATTAGTCTTCCTTCCATTTATTTATTTATTTATTTATTTATTATTGTAAACAAATGGAATACATGTTGTTTCTCTGTCTGTACATGGTGTAAACGCATACCATTTGTGTAATCATAAATTTACATAGGGTAATGTTGTTTGATTCATTCTGCCATTTTTTCCCTTCCCCCCACCCCTCCCACCCCTCCCCTCCCTTTACACAGTCCTTCCTTCTTCCATTCCTGACCCCCTCCCTAAACCCAACTCCAACCCCAACACTAACCCCTCCCACCCCCCCATTATGTGTCATCATCCACTTATTAGCAATATCATTTGTCCTTTGGTTTTTTGAGATTGGCTTATCTCACTTAGCATGATATTCTCCAATTTCATCCATTTGCCTGCAAATGCCATAATTTTATCATTCTTTATGACTGAGTAATATTCCATTATATATATATATACCACATTTTCTTTATCCATTCATCAATTGAAGGACATCTAGGTTGGTTCCACAATCAGGCTATTGTGAACTGAGCAGCTATGAACATTGATGAGGCTGTATCTCTGTAATATGCTGATTTTATGTCCTTTGGGTATAGGGCAAGGAGTGGGATAGCTGGGTCAAATGGTGGTTCCATTCCAAGTTTTCTAAGGAGTCTCCATACTGCTTTCCAGAGTGGCTGCACTAATTTGCAGCCCCACCAGCAATGTATGAGTGTACCTTTCTTTCTATATCATCGCCAACACCTGTTGTTGCTTGTATTCTTGATAATCACCATTCTAATTGGTAGAGACACTACCTTGTATTCTATCAGATCATAATGGATTGAAGTTAGAAATAAATGAAAGAGTAAAAAACAGAAACTACTCCAACACCTGGAGATTAAACAATATGCTATTATATGATGAATGGAATAACAGAAGATATTAGGAAGGAAATTAAAAAATTCTTAGAGGTAAACGAGAACAAAGAAATATCATATCAAAATCTCTGGGACACTATGAAAGCAGTACTTAGAGGAAGATTTATTTCATGGAGCTCATTTAATAAAAGAAGTAAAACTCAAAAAATAAATGACCTAACACTACAGCTCAAAGACCTAGAAAAAGAACAGACCAACACCAAAAGTAGTAGAAGACAGGAAATAGTTAAACTGAGAGCTGAAATCAATGAAATTGAAACAAAAGAAACAATACAAAAATTGACAAAATAAATAGTTGGTTCTTTGAAAAAATAAACAAAATTGATAAACCTTTAGCCACACTAACAAAGAGAAGACGAGAGAAAACCCAAATCACTAAAATTCGGAATGAACAAGGAAATATCACAACAGACACGATTGAAATACAAAACATAATTAGAAGTTATTTTGAAAACTTATACTCCAACAAAATAGAAAATTTCGAAGACATCAACAGGTTTCTAGAGACACATGAATTGCCTAAACTGAACGAGGAGGACATACACAATTTAAATAGACCAATTTCAAGTAATGAAATAGAAGAAGTCATCAAAAGCCTACCAACAAAGAAAGTCCAGGACCAGATGGGTTCTCAGCCGAGTTCTACAAAACCTTTAAAGAAGAGCTCATTCCAATACTTCTCAAAGTGTTCCAGAAAATAGAAGAGGAGGGAACCCTCACAAACTCATTCTATGAAGCCAATATTACCCTGATACCTAAACCAGACAGAGACACATTGAGGAAAGAAAATTTCAGACCAATATCCTTAATGAACATTGACGCAAAAATTCTCAACAAAATTTTAGCAAATCGCATACAAAAACATATTAAAAAGATAGTGCACCATGATCAAGTGGGTTCCTTCTATTTATTTATTGTTTTAAGTTATTCTATTATACTAATACACATAAGTGGAATTTATTGTAATACATTTATACAAGTGCATATCACAAATTGCTCAATTTAAATCCATAGCTCCTCTCCTTTCCCATCCATCCTTTCTCCTACTTAATTTTCTTCCTGTAATCTACTATTCTCCCTTCTATTTCCATTAGATTCCCCAGTTAAAATTTATTTTTTCTCTATTGTTCCTGCACTGGGAAAGAATGTATTTGACCCTTGACTTTCTGACCCTGACTTATTTTACTTAACATGATAGTGTCTTGCTTCATCCATTTACCAGAAAATGATATGATTTTATAATCTCTCTTTTTTATTGCTGAGTAAAATTTCATTGTGTATATATACCATATTTCTTTCTCAATTTGGCTGTTGAGGTTCCATTACTTGGCTATTGTAAATGACAATGATATATAGGTTGGTAAGTATGTATCACTGTAGAATATTGATTTTAGCTTGAGACATTTTAATAGGTATCATTGACTCTTTTCTTTCCCTCCCTGGTCCCCATTTCTCTTGCTACTGGAGTCTAAATCCAGAGAGCTCCACCACTAAGTCCTTTTATTTTTCCTTTTGAGATAGGGCCTTACTAAGTTGCTGAGACTGGCAAACTGGCGATCCTCCTGCCTCAGCCTCCATTGTCCCTGTGCCTTTGCACCTGGCTTTTCTTAGCAAAGGTCTGTGTGTGGCAACTTGATTTACCCAGCATGCTCTTCATATCTCCTTGGGTTCCTCCTTTCCACTCAGCTCCAAATCCACCTCCATGTTTCATGTGTTTGTACAGTCTACATCCAGTGCCAGATATCTTAGTTCTTTCAGGATTCCACAACAAATCCCACACCAGGCAGCTCATAAACAACAGAATTTTATGCCCTGGGTTCTGGAGGTTGGAGTCTAAGACCAAGGTACAGCAGATTTGGAGTCTGGTCTCTCCACTGTGCCTCACCTGTGGTTGGGACAGCGAGCTCACTGAACATGAGTATGAGACTTGCAGGAAGTTTCCATGCTCCTTACCTAGTACCTCTCAAAGGCCCTCCTGATAACATCGCATTGAGGTTGAGGAATCAACATGAATTTGGAGCATTGCACATTCAGACTCTAAAAGGGCAGGGGAGGGGTTCAACCATGATGGCCCCACCTCAAGCCTGGTTCAGTTGGGTTGTGTTGCCAAGTCTGTCTGGGCAAAGGGGTATCCAATCCTTTGATACAGTTGCAGACCAGTCCCTGACAGCACACACAAAGATTGAAAGCACCCAGAAAACCACTTCACATGTGGGAATTCACACAAGTAATTTTATTAAGCAGACAACCAGAGTGTCTACCCTGAAGTGAGGGAAAGAGAGAGAGAGAGAGAGAGAGAGAGAGAGAGAGAGAGAGAGAGAGAGAGAGAGAGAGAGAATGACTGGAAGGTATTCCCAATTAGTGGAATTTAGTGGGATAATTACAATCTGAACAAAGACTGTTGAGAAACTTTGTGGACTAACTATCTAGATTGTAAAATGTTTTGTTGGGGTACAGAATAGTGGCAGTAGCCACATGGGATGGAGAGATGGCTGCAGCCTTGTTAGCCCATGGTCCCTTCATTGACCACATTTGAACCTCTGTACTTGGACACCCTGCTTCAGGAGGTCACCTGTGTCCTGTTGAGGTCCAGAGGAAAGTATACCCAGAAGCCAATTTGTTGAAGTTGGTCCCCAGTTTGTGGCACTGTTGTTACAGGTAGAACTTTTAGGAGGCAGGACCTGGTGGGTGGAGGACCTGGCCCTGCCACTGTTTACATATCAGCTTCCATGAGGGGCATAGGTCTCCTCTGACACACTATCTGCCATGTTGTACTGTGCTGCCATAGGCCAGGGCAGCAGGGTCAGGTAACCATGAGGTTAAACCTCTGAAACCTTTTCTCCTGGTGAGTTGTTCATCTCAGGTATTTTGTTACAGCAACAGAAATTGGACTATCATGCCTTTAACCCGCAATAGGGTCAACCCTAGATAGTCCATTAATGACCTTAGCTCACAGGAAAATCCAGGGGCCAGAATGAGAGAATTTGGAGGCCTTCTGCTGCAGGTCTTGATGCAGGAGACTCAACAGTGTGTGTACTCTGAGGGGTTCTGGGCACAGGATGGCAAGACAGATTTCAATGCAGTCTTTAGCAGATGGTTATGAGACTTTCTTGTCCTAGGTTAATTCTCATTTAAGGCTAAATCTCTTCTTTCCCTTTTGTGGAAGGTGTTTCTGGGCTTGCATGAGATTTTGCTTGAACTCTATTTCCCAGGAGAGTATTGTCAGTCTTGAGTAGGGCTTGGAAGGGGGCTAGCTGACTCCCCACCTCCCAGACCATATCAGACTCCTCCTCCTGCCTGGACCCTGTGCCTCAGGTCTCCACCTCCCAGACTCCTTCAGAACCCTACACACCTGCCGGACCCTCATTCACCCCATCCCCACATCCCAGACCTGCTTTTTCTTTCCCTGTGCCCACCTTCAGCTGAGACTGGAGCCCTGCCATGGAAATTTACCCATGTCTGAGTGCTTCTCCCCAAGCACTACCTGCATCCTCCTGGAGACCCCAAAGTCCTGGGGCTGTGACTCACTGTGGAAGGGAAGGGAAAGAAAGGAAGTGGCAGCCTAGAGTGCCTGGGATATTCCCAGGTTTCCTGCCAATCTTGACTGAGCTAGGTATTTTTTCCAGAAACCTCTTCCTTCTTCCCACAGAAATTGCCATGCCTTTTCCTTAGAAGCCTCTCCCTGCAACCTGGGTCAGGGCCTCCCATAAAAAGGGAGGGTGCTGCCAGGGCCTCTGATCTCATGGGTCTGGGGGCAGCACTCCCCACACACCCTACCTCGCTTGGGAATATGGAAAATATCCAGAGGCTCCCAGCCTCCCCTCCCTTTCACCACCCACCCTGGGCATTTGGCTAGATACTGGCCGAACCCCTGCTTTTCCTTCCCCTTCCAGGCTTGGTCTCCAGGTCCAGGGTGGGAGGAGAGGCAGTAAGAAACTAGGGTGGGTGAAGCTGAGAGACTTCAGAGTCCAAAAGAGCAATTCTGGATTGGAGGGTGGCCAAGGATGCACACTGCACCACCAGGTTGCAGGCCCCCAGGCTCCTTTATGCCAACATGGACATCAACATGCTTGCTCACTGCTCATGGGCACCCTTACACACTCTGTCCTCATGCACACTGTGTATGCACACACCAAATACACTCCCAAACACACAAACTCTCCATTTGCACACTCAACATACACACCATTTGTGGACACTCACTCCTCATGCACTGTCCACAAGGACACTCAATCCTCATATTCATGCACACCCCACATGCACATTTCCTTATCCATAGTCCACAGACACACTCACTCATCTTGTACAACACACATGAACACTTACTCCTCACATACACTTCACATGGACTCTCACTCCATATACATACTCCACATGGACACACAACTCCTCAGCACTCTCTGCATGCACACTCCTCAGGAACACTCCACATGCACGCACACTCATGCACACACCAAATGCATACTCACTCCTCTTGCACACTCACTCCTCATGCAACTTTCATATGCACAATCATTCCTCATAGAAATTCCACATACACAGTCACTCCTAATGCAAAATTTACATGCAACTCCTTATACACATTTCATTTGCACTCATGCCTCATGAACACTGTACATGCACACTGACTCCACATGTGCATTCTACATGGACACTCAACTCCTCAGCACTCTCTGCATACACACTTGATCCTCATGCACACTCCACATGGCCACCCACTCCTCACACACTCTCCATTTTACACTAATGCACTAATGCACTCTCCACATACACACACACTCCCCGTGCACCCCACATGCATATACCCACTCTACAAGTGTACACACCATCTGCACAGAGTCACCACAATAGTTATGCACACAGCATACCTACGTTGCCTGAACATCTATGTGCTTAGAGGCCTCCAGGTCAAGTGTGACTCACTGCTGGGCCCAGAAATAAACTAGGCCTCCTCCTGCCCTACAGAATGGGGCTTTGTGTGAACTAAGCAACACTGGTGCCTGGTTGTGCACAGGTACAAATGTTACAGATGTTGAAGCCCAGAGAGAATGGAGTTTATTTCAACTCAAGTCTGCCCACATTCCTGATAAGGTGCCTGAATATCTGGTGGCCTGAGACCCTTCAGATGAGTGTGCCAGAGCATACTGTGTGTCCCTTGGGTGGGGGATCCAAGACTGTGGGAGTATTTGGGGAGAATTTTGGATTTCTGGATGCCAGAGCAGGGGTAGCAGTGCAGGCCCAGTGCTGCTGGACAGGGATCAAGGCATGTAGGCCCCTCAGATGGAACCACAGTCAAACCATGGCCTCTCTCACCCTTGAGGGGTCATGGAGGAGTGACCCTGCTGAGTTTCTGACACAGTCCCATGATGAGACTTCTTGCCCCTAGCAGGTCTTCTGGACACTTGGCTCACTCACCAAGCCTGGAGTACAGCAGGAACACCATCAGGGAAGTCAGACCTACCTCATGACTGCTTGGGCTGCACAGGGTGGTGACTCCTGAAGGCTCCTGACTGGCAAGCAGCCCAGCCTCAAGCCAACAAAAACAAAACCTACATGTGTTAGCATTTTGAGGACACCCTCATTTTCTCTAACAATTCTAAATTAACCAATTTGTTAGACATCCTCCTATGTTTGAATCTGAGCCATGAGACATAGCATCATAATATATATGCAAAGTCTGTGAAGGGACAGTCAGATCCCAGTCATGCTGTGACCACCTGAAACAAACTAAGTCCACTTGGTCACAAGTCTCTACTTTAGAATCCTATGTGGCCTTATAAGTCTTCAGTGCCCAGTCTGAGAGTAAATTTTCTTTCTTTCTCTGTTTTTAGAGAGGTAACTTATTTAGGAAAGCAAATTCCCATTCAAGAGTGCAGGTAAGTTAACTTGCTGCCTAGGGATCAGTCCCCTAAGTAACTTGAATAACCAGAGCTTACAGTGAGAGAGTAGAGGTATGAAGGCCAAAAGCCTTCTTTCAGACAAACAGATGTATCATTTAAGTGAGCAAAACAAAAAGTGAATGTACCAGTCAAACCCCCTAAACACATAAGCACAAAAAGAGAAACAGAGGCAGCATGGACATCCACTCTGAAGTTGATATGAAGTTCAGGGCAGTCAGCTCAGGTGGGTTCTTAGCATCTGTGGTTTTTGGCCGGGGCTGGTCTGGTGAGGGGGCCAAGGTCCCAGCTATAGCAGAGATTGGGGCATTGGGGCGTGAGTGTTCTGCCGTGTGAGTTCCTTCATAGCCTGGCACATGTCTCAAGAAGGACAGCAGGGGTGTAGGTGGCTCCAGGGCCAGGGCCACCACACTGCAGGCACTGCTAGAAACAGGCTATGTGCTTTTGTAATGGAATTCTGTCATCACCAGATGGAGTCCCAGGAGGTTCCCAGGAGGGAGAGGGTACTTCAACTCAGCACTGTAGGTTTCTGACATGCTTCAGAGAGGAATTTCAGGACCTGTTAGCAGATACACAGGGAGATATTTATTCAGAAAGACAAGGCACAGTGCAGAATCCATTCCTGGCATAAGGCACCTTTTCGGGTTGTTAACTTT
Organism: Sciurus carolinensis; assembly: GCF_902686445.1. NCBI lineage: Eukaryota > Metazoa > Chordata > Mammalia > Rodentia > Sciuridae > Sciurus > Sciurus carolinensis. The sequence continues at coordinate 85,136 of NW_025920362.1, forward strand.
CCATGAAAAAATCCTGTAGATGATGAAGGTGAGGAGCAGGCATGGTGGGTCAGCCTGTTGACTCCATTCCAGGGGTAATGGGGCAAAGTGTGGGGTGGCATCTGATTTCCCCACAGGACCTTGGGTTGATGCTGCCTAGTGGATTGGAAGCTCCTGGACTGTACCCACATCTGGGGTTTTGGACAATCTCTCCAGGCTTCTTTTTTTCTGTCTGCAAACACTTTACATAAACTAACCTAGTTGCTCTGGCTCTCTTCTTTCTACCTGCAGATCATGCCACAGTCAAAAACACCCAATGGCCCTTTCAGAAAAACAGTTCAAAAATGATCCCCCTGGAATGGAAAGAGAGGACAAAAATGGACTCAAGAGAGAACCAAGGTCAAGTAACAGGGCAGAGGAGCCAGTGTGCTCACTGGGAAGGATTTACTAGGATTGGTTTATGGAACCAGAGTCATAAAAGTCATCTTTCCATCTTATCAGGAGTGGTGATAAAATCAACATTGAATCTGAAGGACAGAAAGTCAGGACAGAAGACTGAGCTTTGCAGCTGCAGGGACCATCTTTACTGTCACTTTTTCTGGATCAGCAGCCCTGGATTAGGCCCTGGGTGCTGTATTCAGTGACTTCAGCAGAGGACCCTAGTCCTGCCAGCCTGGTCAAATTCTGTTTTGGGCCCAGATCAGAGACCTACACCTCGAGTCGCCACAGATTGGATTCTGTGGCTGGTCTGCATCAGGAAAAAGAGGAAAACATCATGAAATGGGAAATCAAATTGAACTGCAGCTTGGTCTTCCTGGGAATACAGCAAATCTGTTCCCAACCTCATAGAGGGGTATTTAAGTTGGAGGCTGTTTTCTGGTGAAGTGAAGTGTAGTGTAGTCCCCTGAGTTCTGTGGCACCCTCCTGGCCTCAGGGTGAGGGCTCCCATCCTTGGCATGTGGGCTTTGCCTGTGGGAAGCCCTGGCAGAGACAAAAAGGAGCAGGTCATTGGGACAATGGTTAGGACTGCAGAAATCTATTTGAGGATTCTTGAAAATTCCATGTTTTAAAGGAGTTTAGAAAAAAATGTGTTCAAGGACACAGTCCTTGTTAGATTTTACCTGAACATTCAGCAGTCTGTGTGCAAGGATCCCAGTTGTACAGGCCTCTCTCTGATTGTCAGGGTGAAAAGCAGGAGAGCTCTCAGCATAGCAGGCAATGGAACCCTCCCATCAGAACCCCGGGCTCTGCCTTGCAGAGCTTTGGTGGGAGAGTTCTTTAGGGGAACAACACAGTAAGCCCTCTCTCTCTCTTATAGGAGATGTTGCAGTGGCCTTGTGGCTGTGGGAGACTGTGATTTTAAATTTCAGAGTATAGAAGGTAGGCCACACTGGCAACCAACTCTGGGAGGGAGAAACCAGGCCACAGACATGTTACCTGTCAACCAGCACCTGCCTGTGCTGAGGAGCTCACTCCAACTGCCCCCTCTTGGGGACCTAACCTGATTGGTCCCATAGAGGGTCTAGGATGAACTCCTGGAGGAGGCTGTGGGAGGAAATGGCCCCATCAGAGTTCCCAAGGACAACCAATGCATACTTTCAAGGGACAGTGTAAAATGTGCCCAAGGACAACTTCCCATCATCATGGAGGACTTCTTCAGACCTTTGAAACAGGACCTTTCCCAAAATACCTGAGATCACTGAAACTCTGACCTAAGGGATACTCTCCAAAATGTTCCAAAAATTCTGAGTGCTGTAGGTGAGAACTGCTTTCTCAAAAGACCTTGGTCTTCTCTGGATCCTATAGTCAAATACACCTTATCAATCTTTTCTCTGTCTTCTCTGAGTTCTGCACAATACCTCATCTCAACCATCATTGCTCAGGGTCTTCTGATTCCTCTGGGTGAGTGCCCCTCTCCCACCAGTGCTCAGTCTTCTCTGAGTCCTTCCCTAATTCTCCCCTCATTCACCAATTCTCTGGGTAATGTGAGTTCTGTGTGTGAGTACTCTTCACCCACTTTTGCTCTGATTTCATTTGGTCCTCTTGGTGATAACTCTTCTGCTAACATGGCTCAGCCTTCCTTGTTTAAGCTGCTACATTTGCCTAACCTGTCATTTCTCAGTCTTCTTTGGGTCCTTTGGGTGAGCACACCTCACCTTACATTGTTCAGTTTTCTCTATTTCTTCTTTTTGAGTTCATTTACCATTCCTTGCTCATTTGTCTCAGGGTCCAATGCATTGGACCACCAAAGAAAAGAGGGTATATCCACACCTCTCCACAATTCCACAGTAGTTTTGTATTTGGAACTTAGTTTGGTGAGAGCCCTTCACCTTAGAGTACTCAATCTTCTCTCTTTCCTGTTCCAGGTTCCCCAAGGCAATCCTTGCTCACACTCCTCTGAGATCTGTGAGTTAGTGCCCCTAAACTGAGTGTGCTTAGTCTTTTCTGGGTCCTGTCCTTAATCTCCCTTCACTTACCATTGCTCAGGGTCATCCGGGTCCTGTGGTGAGGACCCCTCATACATAGATGCTCAGTTTTCCCAGAATATTATATTAAAGTGCCTCTAATCCTCCAGGACTTTGTCTTCTCTGTGTTCTCTGGATGAGTGCTCCTCATCCAGCAGTGCTCAGTAAACTCTGGGACTACTGGGTGAGTGCCCCTCACCTAGCAGGTCTCAGTTTCCTCTGTGTCATGTGCTCTGCTCTCATAACCAATCTTATCTCACCATTGTCTGGCTCATGTCTGTGATCATAGGTAGCCTAACTTGCTCAGCCTTTTGTGGGTTTTGTCTTAACCTCACTTACCCACCATTGCTCAGGTCTTCTGAGTACTGTGGGATTAGCACCCCTATTCCACAAGTAATCAGGCTTCTCTGGTTTCTGACTTGAACTTCCCTCCTGCACAATTGTTCAGGGTCCTGAGTCCTGTGGGTGAGCACTCTACCACCAGTGCTCAGTCCCCTGTGGGTATTTTTGGTGGACACACTTTCACCACCAGTGCTGCTTCTCCCACTGATCCCTAGGCAACCCAATTTTATTAGTGAATTCTCTGGGTGAATCCCAGTCTGGCTAATGTCAGTACATCATCTCTGGCTTTATCTAAGTTCCAAATACAAAACTACTGTGGAATTGTGGACAGGTGTGGATATATCCTCTTTTCAATAACCTCAATAGGTCTTTGGTGTTCCCATGCAGTCTCCTCACCAATGCCTGAAAATCCAAGACAATTTTAATGGATGTGAATTCCTACAGCACTGAGAATTCAGTTCCACCACATATTGTCCAACATATCCACACCATTCCTCAAGTGTCTGAGGTCTTATGGGTAATGTAGCATTTCCAGTATTTCTGAAATCTTTCTGAACTTTGAATGAAAATCAAATATTTAAGTATTTTCAGGATCTTCTCTGATATATCATTGGCTATTCTGTTTTGATAAGAGATGAAACCTACTAGGAGCTCTGAGTCAGGCCCTATGTACATCTTCAAGGGACAGTGTGAAATTTGGCCAAGGACAATTTTCCATCATCATGGAAGACTTCTTCAGACCTTTGAAATTGGACCATTCCCACAATATCTGAGGTTACTGAAACACACTTGAAAAGGTTTCAAATTCTCTAAACCCTGTGTAGGTGAGAACCCCTTCCCAGAAGACCTCTGTGTCCTCTGGATTCTGTAGTCAAGCATCCCTCATCTCTCTTCTATTTCTTCTCTTGCTTCTGCCCTAAATCTCTTCAAAACACCATTTATCAGGGTCTTCTGAGTCCTCTGGCTGAGCACCCCTCTCCCACCAGTGCTCATTCTTCTCTGGGTCTTCCCCAAATTTCCCCTCATTCACCAGTGATCAGGATACTATGAATCCTGTTGGTGAGCTCCCCTCACCCAGTAGTGCTCTATTTCCACTGTTCTTTTGGTGATAGCCCCTCTCCTAACATGGCTCAGCCTTCTTTGTTTTAGTTGCTATATTCACCTAACCTGTCCTTATTCAGTCTCTGTGGGTCCTCTGTATGAGCATCATTCACCTTAATGTTCTCAGTCTACTGTGTCCTTTGTCTGAGTTCCCTAACCATTCCAAGCTCATTCCTTTCTGTGTCCTTTTGGTGAACACCCTTCACCTTAGAGTGCTCAGTCTTCTCTCTGCCTTGTTCCAGTTTCTCCAAGGCAACCCTTGCTCAGACACCTATGGGTCCTATGGGTTAGTGTCCCTCAACTGGCAGTGTTCAGTCTTCTCTGGGTTCTGTCCTTAATCTCCCTTTACATACTGTTTCTCAGGGTCATATGATTCCTGTGGTGAATGCCCCTTGCACACAGGTGCTCAGTTTTTCCTGAATATCAATTTGGAGTGCAACTTGCCCTTCAATACTCTGTCTTCTCTGTGTCCTGTGGGTGAGGGCCCCTCACCCAGCAGTTCTGTTTCCTCTGTATCATGTGCTATGTTCCCCTGGATAGTCTTATCTCACCCTCTCCTGGCTCATGTGTATGGTCACAGGTAGTCTAATGTTGCTCAGTCTTTTTGGGTTATGTCTTAACCTCACATACTGACCATCACTCAGGGTCCTCTGAATGCTCTGGGTGAGTGCCCCTCTCCCACAAGAGCTCTACCCCCTGTGGGTATTATGCATGTTCACACTTGTACCACCAGTTCTCTGTTCTATCCAAACCTAGGCAACCTGGTTTAAAGAATTCTGTGAGTGAATCGTTCTTCAGCTAAAGTCAGTACACCATCTCTTGCCTTATCTGTATGTCCAGGCCAAAATAATTATTGAAAATTTAAGGGTGGTGGATTCTTCCTCTTTCCAACAACTTCAATAGGTCTTTGGCCTGCCAATCAGACAGGTTAATTCCCAATGCTTGAAACCTCAAGACAATTTTAAAGACTGTCAATGCCCACAACACTGAGGACCTCATTCCACCACTCATTGTACACCATTTCCACACCATTTCTCAAGGGGTTGAGTTCTTATGGGTGATGTAGCATGCCCAGTATTTCTGACATCTTTCTGAACAGTGGATGGAAAGCATATATTTAAATATTTTCTGGATTTTTTAAGATATTTCACTGACTGCTATCTTTTGACAAGAGAGGAAAGCTCGTAGGAACTTTGATTCAGTCACAATGCACACATTCAAGGGACAGTGTGAAATGTAGCCAAGGACAATTTTCCATCATAGTGGAGGACATCTTCAGACCTTTGAAATTGGACCACTGCCACAATACCTGTGGTCACTGAAACTGTGGCCCAAGGGATACTCTCCAAAAGGTTTCAAAAACAACGAACGCTATAGGTGAAATCCCTGCTTGCATAAGACCTCTGTCTCCTCTGGATCTTGTAGTCAAGCCCACCTCTTCTATCTTTGCTGTCTTCTCTGGGTTCTGCACTAAACCTTTTCTCAACCACCATTGCACAGGGTCTTCTGAGTTTTCTGGGTAAGCTGCTCTCCTTCCAGTTCTCAGTCTTCTCTTGTTCCTGCCCTAAATCTCCCCTTATCTCAAGGTGTTCTGAGTCCTGTGGGTGAGCACTCTTAACTTAAAAGTGCTGTGATTCCAATGGATCCTCTTGGTGACAGCCCCTTTCCTAACATAGGTCAGCCTTCTTCTTTTAAACTACTGTGTTCACTTAAACTTTCATTACTCAGTCTATTTTGGATTCTGTGAGTGAGCACTCACCAACTAACAGTACTCAGTCTCCTGTTTCCTTTTTCTGCATTCCCTAACCATTCCTTGCTCATTCCACTCTGGGTCCTTTTGGTGTGCACCCCTCACCTTAGAGTGGTCAGTCTTCTCTCTGTCCTCTTCCAGGTAATCAAAAGCAATCCTTGCTCATGATCATCTGGGTACCATGGTGAGCACCCCTCCCACACAGTTGCTCAGTTTTCTGTAAATATTTTATTGAGTGTCCCTTATTCTACATTACTCTGTCTCCTCTGTGTCCTCTGTGTAAGTGCCCTCATCCAGCAGTGCTCAGTGTACTCTGGGACTTCTGGATGATTGACCCTCACCCAGCAGTGCTCAGTCTCCTCTGTGCCCTGTTCTAAGTTTCTGTAGCCAATCTTATCTCACCTTCCTCTGGCTCGAGTGTGTGATCATAGGTAGCCTAACACTGTTCAGTCTCTTTGGGGTTCTGTCTTAACCTCATGTACCCCACCATTGCTGACTATATTTTGACTCCTGTGGTTGACAACCCCACCCCACCAGTGCTCATTCTTCTTTACATCCTGCATTAATCTACCCTCCCACACCATTGTTCAGGGTCTTCTGAGTTCTGTGAAAGAGCACACCTGTCCTAAGGATTCTGAGTCCCCTGTATTTTGGGTGGCCACACTTGTACCATTAGTGCTCCCTCTCCACTGAGCCTTAGGCAACCCAGCTCTATTCGTGAGTTCTGTGTGTGAGTCCCATTCTGCCTAATGTCAGTGCACCATCTCTGCCCTTATCTGAATGGCCAGGCCATAATACTGTGGAAACATGGAGAGATGTTTATACTTTCTCATTTCAACAACCTCAGTAGGTCTTTGTTACAAATTCAGACAGGTTCCTCACCAATGCCTGAAAACATAAGACAATTTAAAGTATGTCAATTCCCAGATCACTGAGGATCTCCTTCCACCACTCATATCTCATCATTTCTACACCATTCCTCAAGTGACTGAGGACTTATGGTTGAGGTAGTATGCCCAGGATTTCTGACATCTTTCTGACCAGTGAATGGAAAGCATATATTTAATTATTTTTAGAATCTTCTCTGATTTGTCACTGGCTGCTCCCTTTTGACAAGAGAGGAAACCTCCTAGAACCTATGAGTAAGGCACAATGCACACCTTCAAGGGGCAGTGTGGAATGTGGCCAAGGGTAATTTCCCATCATTGTGAAGGACTTCTTAAGACCTTTGAAATGGGAACAATTTCACCATACCCGAGGTAACTGAAACTTTGGCCTGAGGAATACTCTTGAAAAGGTGCCAAAATCTCAGAACCCTATAGGTGAGATCACCTTGTACAGAAGACCTTGGTCTCCCCTGAATCCTGTAGTCAAGAACAACATTTCTATCTTTGCTCTTTATTCTCTGGGTTTGGCCATAAACTTCCTCTCAACCACCATTACTCAGGGTTTTCTGAGTCCTTTGTGTAAGTGCCCATCATCCAGCAGTTCTCAGTATATCCTGGGACCTGTGGGTGTGTGACCCTCACCCAGAAGTGTTCAGTATCCTAAGTGTTTTGTGCTAAGTTTCCATATATAATTGTGTCTCAGCCTCCTCTGGCTCCTGTGTGTGATCATAAATAGCATATTTCTCAGTATTTTCTGAGTTCTGTGTTAACCTGACATACCCCACCAATGCTCAGCATCTTCTGAATCCTGTTGGTGAGCACCCCTCTCCCAACAGTGCTCAGTCTTTTCTGGGTCCTGTACTTAATATGCCATCCCACACTACTGTTCAGGGTCCTCTGAGTCCTGTGATTGAGCACCCCTCTCCCACCAGTTCTCAGTCCCCTCTGGGTTTCATGGGATGGCACACTCCTGCCACCAGGGTTTACTCTACACTGAGCCCTAAGCAACTTGATTCTCTTAGTGGAATATCTGGGTTAGTCCCATTCCAGCTAATGTCAGTGCACCATCTTGGGCCTTATCTGTGTGTCAAGGCCAACACTACTGTTTCAGCTTGGAGAGATGCATGTGCTTCCTCTTGTCAACAACCTCATTAGGCCTTTGTTGTTGCTTTGCATATAGGCTCCTTGCCAATGTCTAAAAACCCTAGATTACTCTAATGGATGTCAATTCCCACAGCACTCAGGATTTTGTTCCACCACTCATCACTCACAATTGCCACATTGTTCAAGTGACTGAGTTCTTATGGATAATGTAGCATGTCCAGGATTACTGACATCTTTCTGAACAGTTGATGGAAAGCATATATTTCAGTATTTTCAGGATCTACTCTGATATGTCACTGACTGTATTTGACAAGAAAGGAAACCTCCTAGGACCTGAGTCAGGCACAATGCACACCTTCATGGAACAATGTAAAGTGTGTCCAAGGACAATTTCCCATTATCATGGAGGACTGATATAACTGTGTTCTTGGCCCAAGGGAATTTCTTGATAAGGGTAAAAGGCTGTGAGTCATCTTGATGAGCACACTTCCTGTCTGTCTCCTCTGGCTTCAGTGGTGAAGCACAACTCACCTAAATCTGCTCCAGCTTCTTTTATCCCACCCTATGTCTCCCCTATCCCATTAATTCACAGGGTATTCTGTGTCCTATGGATGAATAACCATCTCTCACAAGTGCTCAGTTTTCTCTGAGTTCTGCTCTAAATCTCCCCTCAACCAACATCAGAGGGTGCTCTGAGTTCTGTGGGTGAGCCCCTCTCACCCACTAGTTCTTTAATTCCACTGGGTACTCTAGTTGATTGCCCCTTCCTAACATGATTCAGCCTTCTTTCTTTAAGCTGCTAAGTTCAACTAACCTGTCCTCACTCAGTCTCATTTGGATCATTTGGGAGAGCACCCCTCTCCTAACAGTGATCAGTCTTCTCTGTTTCTTTTTTCTCAGTTCACTAACTATTCCTTGCTCATTTCTCTCTGGGTCCTTCAGGTGACTACCCCTCACTTGAGTGCTCAGTCTTCTCTTGAACTTGTTCTATCTTCCCCAAGGGTATCCTTGCTCATACTCCTAGGTCCTGTAGGTGAGCACCTCTCACCTGACAGTGTGCTGTCTTCTCTGTGTCCTGTCCTTAATCTCCCTTCACACACCATTGCTCAGTGTCATCTGAGTCCTTTGGTGAGTGCTCCTCACACACAGGAGCTAAGTTTTCCCTGAATATTGTTATGTAGTGCCCTGTACCCTCCAGTAGCCTATCCCCTCTGTATCCTCTAGGTGATTGCATCTCATCCAGCAGTGCTCAGTATTCTCTTAAACCTCTGGGTGGGTACCCTCACCCAGCAGTGCTCAGTCTCTTCCAAGTCATGTGCTATGTTCTGCAGGTCAAACATTTCTCAGCCTCATCTTTGTCCTGTGTGTAAGCATATGCAGCCTAACTGTGCTCAGCCTTCTCTGGGTTCTTTCTTAACCTCACATACCCTATCATTTTTACTGTGAGTTAGATCAGAAGTCTCTTCTCAATGACTTTCTGGCAGGTTATGGATCTCCTGAGTCTTTGGAGGACAGTAGGGTCCTGGGAAGTTTTTGTCTTTGGCCGGGGATGTGGCTGCAGATTTTACTGCTGACCAGGGTTGAGAAAGTGTGTCCAGTTCATAGGTGAAAGGGACTGAATGATAGGGACTGAAACTGGAGAAAAAGATCTGACCCTGATGGTTTGAGAAATGACCCTGACCTGAGACACTTCTTTCCCTGCAGGTAGGAAAAGGTTGTAGTGAAAAGTAAATAGAAATATATGACTCCCTCCAGGTGCAAGACTGTGTGGGCTCTTTTGGAAAACCCAGACAGCAGATATCCCAGCCCTTTGCAATGATGGCCTGGCTCACTGCTCTGAGTGCAGAGGAGGAGAGGTCCTCATCCAGCCTGGTCAGACAAGGAGTGGAGGAGCCTACCATGTCCTTTCTGCTCAGCATTGGCAGTGGGATGTGTGAGATAGGCTGCTTATTCTGGTATCTGTCTCCCTGCTCACAGACCATAGAGATATGGTGTGACTCTGAAAGAAGTTCTCAGTTGGTCTCCATGCTGGTCATTGGTTTCTCTTTCCCTACTCTTCTCCACCTACCCAGAGGCTTTCAGAACCTGGGTACTGTTTTGTAACAAAATAAATAAAGAATTTAGTTGCAGGTAGAATGCTTTACAAGGGCCCTGGAGTTTTAGGTAGTGGCCAAGGTCACCTGGTCACTGTGTTGATGCCTCATTGACCCCACAGCTGGGGCACCTGGGAGTCTGCTCATATCATAGAAGAACTCTCAGCTAGAATTGCAGGAGTCACATTATTGAAGGAGTAGATGATGAAGAGGAAATGTGAGAGCTCTTAACTCCAACTTTAGAGAAAGGTTCTGGGTTTTGGACTGCACCCAGATATATGTACCTCAGGGGTGAATAAGGAGAGGGCAGAGCTCAGACAGCAAATGTTTATATGCACATGGGGTCAGGAGGATGGGGAGTGAGACAGGAAGTAGGTCTAAGCATCTGCTGTGAGGCCCACATCCTCACAGATGACAGAGTAACCTTCATGCTGGACACCTGCAGAGCCCTGGGAGATGGGCAGCACTATGAGATGAAAGGGGATCCTGGGCACTTGGACAACATAGAGACATTTTCTCTTATTTCTGATGTAGGTAAAGACTCCAGTCCATCAGCAGGGACTCCAGGAAGACAAAAGATTCTTCATGGTGTCTGCTCCCCTGCAGTGATTCCCCAGGTTTCCCAACCTGCTCACCCTGGGCCCTTCACAAGGTGCTGCCCACATTCCCTGCAAAGTGATGGCCATGAACAGTCTGTTTCTGGGGTATCCCAGCTGCCTGGGTCCCCTCAGTCCCCTCCTGGACTTACCATTCTTTTTCTCTTCTCCCTTGTGCCAGGCCCCACAGAAATTCCTGCTTAGAACTTGCAGCTCCCACCTGCTCAACCCACCCCAAGTTGCTCCTGGGCTTCAGGGCAGGTTGCTAGGCAGAGTCAGTGCTGGTGAGAGTGTCCAGAGGGGAGGGTCTGTGAGCCTGGAAGCCCACCACATGCTTAACCTCCTCTCCCCAGTTCTGTATTGTGGGAGGTTGCAGCTGGAGCCCAGCACAGGGAATAAATGGAAAGACTTGGGGCAGTGTCCTTGGGTGGAATTCCCTGAACCTGACAAGCAGAAGGACAGAATGTGTGGGTGAGGAGTGGAGGAATCCCACAAATCTAGGGTGTGGGGACACTGAGTTGTGAGGTGTGGCTGCTGTCCTGTGGGTGCCCAGTTGTGGCCTGGGCTGAAAGGCATAACCTGGGCTAGCCATGGGCCCTCATGGTATCATCTGAGGCCACTGTTGGGGAGGGGATAAGTAGGGCAGATGGGAACCCAAGGGAAGCTAAGCATTTCATCCATAGCCAGTGGATTCCAGGGCCTCCCTACAGCAAAGGAAGCTGGTCAACAGCCAAGGTCACAGGACACATGGCACACATCTTTCCCAAAACTGACCATGTAATGAGCCATGCAAATCTCCAGTAAATTCAATGAATATTGTGGGTGTGGGTGAAGTGTGTGTATGTGATGTGTGTAAAGTGTGTGAAAGTGGGCATGTGGTATGTGTGCTGTGTGTAAACACAAGGGTATTGTGAACATGGTATGTGCTGTGTGTTTGTGTATTGTGTGATTTGTAAGTAGGTGTGTATGCCTGTGGACTGTGCTGTGTGTTGCAGTGTGTGTGTTGTGTGATTTGTAAGGAGGTTTTGTGCATGTGTTGTCTGCTGTGTTGCATTAGGAGTGTGTTGTGTGATGTGTAAGGACATCTGTGTGTACATGGTGTGTGCTCTGTGATTGTGTGTCAAATAAGGTGTAAGGAGTTATGTGTGCATGTGGTGTGTGTGCTGTTTGTTCCATTGTGTGTTGTGTGATGTGTAAAGAGTTGTTTGTACACTGGTGGGTGCTGAGTTGCATTTTGTTTATTGTGCGATGTGCTGGAGGTGTGTGCATGTGATGAGTGCTACATTGCATTTTGTGCATTGTGTGATGTGTAAGGAGGTATTTGTGCATTTGAAGTGGCTGTGTTACATTGTGTGAGTTGTGTGGTTTGTAACAAGGTGTGTGTGCATGTGGTGTGTGCTGTGTTCTTTTTCCCTCAATTCCAGGTGTCTGAGCCTTGCAGAGTCAGGCCCTCAGAATCACCGTGTGCTGGTGCCACCCTACCCTGTGGTGACCAGGAGCAGTTATGGTGATGACATTATCCCTATGTGCACAGAACAACTTGGAGCAGACAAGGAAGTACTGATCCTGACATATAAGCCAAGGCCTGAGCCTCCTTCACAGAATTCCAGTTTCCCGATGGCAGTGGGCTGGCAGGGCTAGTGCCCAGCAGCAGCCTACATATCTGTGCCCAGTAGAGGACAAGCTGGATGAACACTGCCTTCAACCTCAGGAAACTTGCCCATGTCTGTGCTCACTCCATGCTCAGGGACCCCAGGACTAGCTCTTGTGGCATGGGAAGGCAACAGGTTTGAGTACCACACTGTGCACTCAGTGGCCATGTTTGAAGTGTGGATTCTGAGACTGTGGCCTCCACTGCCCATGCATAAGAGAGATGGTTGGGGAAGTAATCCAGGGTGCTCACCACTAGACAGTGGCTCTGACAGAGGCCTTGCACTGTCTATGGGCCACTCTTCACACCCTTCCTCTCTTGTTTTACCACTAAAGCCTCTGGACTGAGACAGAGGGAAGCTCTGGTCCAGGTCCCATGAAGGCATCCCTGGGACCTGTGCAGTCTGGGAGCCTACACATCAGCATCCTGGGTGACACCTGCTCAAGGGAAGATTCCTGACCAGGACAGGGCTGAGGGACCCTTCTCTGGGTTGCTGGGCCAGGGTGCTCTTTAATGAAAGGAGTGCCTTCCTTCTCTTTGTTTATTCTTATCATCTCCTGGACATCCACAGAACAGCTTCATGCTAGGATTGCCATGGGGTTTGAAGAAGAGACTGGGGTCACAATTCCTCCACTCACACCCTGACAGCTGCCCACCTGCTCTGCATCCTCCTCTTTACCCTTTCCTGCTTTCTCCAAGGCCTGCAGTCTTCCTGTGGCCTTGGCAAGAAGGTTGCCATGGCTGATGACAGGGCCCTGCCACTGCCCAGAAGAGAGGTTGAGCCCCCATCCAGGTGGCATTGTGGGCTCTGACCCAGAGAGCAGGGTGTCTGTCCAGGGGCAGCTGGGATATGGCAAAAACATCAGGGTAGTCAGAGGCCTGGCCACACCTCAGAGGTCTCTGTCCTGCCCCTTAGATTCACTCCCCTTTGAAGTGGTGGTTTCAGACTTTGCCCAGGATGAGGCCAGGACACAAGACAGACAGTCCTGCACCTGCCTTGCAGATAGGGTCCTGGTCAGTCTGGGCCTCAGGGAAACCTAGAGGTGGTCTCAGTCTGGGTGTGTCTCATGAAGCCCAAGGAGTAAAGCCCAGAAGGACTGCCTGCAGGACAGAGTGCCCACAGGCAATCTGTTCAAGGTCAGTCTCTGATGGTGCTCCTGGGAAGAGGAGCAACATAGCAGGTGGGACCTGGTTGGGGTTCAGGGCTCTGTGGTGTGTCCTTGAAGAGGAGTGGGGGACCCAGGCTCATCCTGCTTCTCTCTTGCATCCCAGACATGAGGTGGGGAGTTTTCCCTGCCATGCACTCCTCCATGTTGCACTGCCTCCCCCAGGTCCCAAGTAGCCCCAGATTGAGGTCTTTAAAATTCAGAGCCAAAGCAAACCTTTCCTCCTGCAGGCCTCTGGTATTTTGTTAGAACCATGGAGTCTGGCTCTTGGCCTCCCCAGCAGCCTCCCTGTGCCTAGTACTTTCTGTCCCAGCCACACAACCAGGAGGCAGGAAAAGACCTGGTAGACCCTTGAAGGTGGGTCATGCCCAATATGTCCATAAACAGTAGAGAGGAGGAGCCTCTGTGACACAGTCATCAGCAGCAGGTCACTCAGCAGCACAGAGTGGACAGGCCCTTGACCCAGATGCACAGCATGGAGCCCACTCTAGTTCACAGCAGTGTCCCCTTCTGATTCTACTCATGGAAGTTTCCAGAAAGGAGAAGATGTGGGAAGGTGCTAGATCCTGAGAAGTGGTTACTGATCATGGGTGTCATGGAGACTTCAGAAGAATATTGCCATGTGTATCCTGGTGAAGGTACAGGGTACCAATAATAGAGGGCTTTCCATTGTTTCCAGTTCCTGTTACTCTTTCTTCTCAGTAGTGAGAAGCAGGAACAAGGGCAGTAGCAGAGCATTCAGAGAAATGTCCAGGTATGAGGGAAGAGGGGCTTGAATAAGAGGGAGTTGGAGCTTGGACAGAGACCCTGGAGTTGGGGTTCATTCTGGTGGGAGGAAAGAGCACCCTGGGAGGAATCTCAGTAGCAGAGCAGGCAGTGATGTGGTGAGAGCTGCTCTGCAGTGGAGCCAGGAGGTTGGAGGCTGAACAGACAGCAAATGGCTGGAGCTTTGGCCAGCAAAGCATGATAGAGTGCTGGACAGGAGGGAGGCCAGGTGGGTTTAGGACCAGCTACAAATGGCTGGGGCACCAGAGGGCTGCTGCTGAGGCCAGACAGGTTCACGGGTAAGTGAGGGGGGTTGGGGAGAGGCAGGATTGCAACAGGAGAAAGTCACCACCATTTGGTAGATTTGGTGGGGCAGCATGCAGGGTGGGAGGATCCCAGGGTCAGGTGGGGGAGGGGGAGGGCAGGGCCTCTGGGGGAGGTAGGGATCATCTTTCAGCAAAACTGGAAAGAGAGTGAGGGAGAGGTGTTGAAGAGGGAGGAGCTGGGGCAGGGGAGAGAAGAGAGGGAGAGACTCCATGGGCAGCTCTCTGCATCTGGAAATAGCACCCATGTCCTGGGCTTGAGTCAGCCAAACTTTCTGCAGAATGCCTGTTTCTCCAGGCTTCCTGGCCTCCTAGATGCTATGTCACCTCCAGTTCCCAGGTGAGACAGCACAGACTTCAAGTACATGAGAGTGGGTGACTGTTTACGATGGGACTCTGGGTGGCACACAATCTGTGCTGCTGGCATCTGGGCTGTTCTTCTCCTCCAGAAGGTGAGGTTAGGCTGTGGAGGGTGGGAAGAGAGCCTGGGTGGGGCCTGAGACTCTGCCAACCTAGCACGGGCTGTGCTCTGGGAGTGCAGTGGGAGATTCAGGGCCTGTGGTATCTGGGCTGCTTCTCATACCTCATGCTTCATCTCCAGGAAAAGGGTGCATATCCATCAATGTGGACAGTCCCACTGCCATAATTCCCCTAGGGAGACCTGGGTGTGCTGAGTCTCCTCTGGCATTGCTAGGGTCCGGAGTCCTCTGGGCCTATGCTCAGCAGTGTGGTGGGAGGAATTGCCAGAAGCAGAGGAAAAGAGAAAGTGCCTGGGGCTGCTGATCTCAGTCCTGTCCTGGAGGTGTGGAAAGGCTGTGCCTTCCTGGCACACGGAGTAACTCAGGGGCCCAGTCCCCATGTGAAGATCACCAATTGGACACTTGCATGCTGCTAGGTACACAGAGTTGCAGACTGTGGTCGGACATGCTGCAGGCATCCCTCCCAGGAGAGGACTGTGCTGAGCCTGGAGACTCAGGTGGCCCATCCAGAGCCCGTGCTTTCTACAGTGCTGCCAACCAAGAGCCAGGGCCACAGAAGAACAACTGATCTGCACAACCTGGGCAGCAGGGGTTCCAGCAAGACCCTTGCACCCATACCCAGACAGTCTGCAGCAAACTGTCAAAAATTGGGAAATGGTCACTTTGTGGTGATGGAACTGCAGAATTGTCTAGGTTGTGCCATGGCAGAGAGAAATCTTAAGAGAATTTGTGTGAATCAGACATACTCCTGCAAACCCTAGGAATTAGGTGCTGTCATGGAACCCCATTTAGAAATAAGGCCATTGAGGCCCAGGGAATTTCAATAACTAACCTGAGTTCACACAGTGAATAATTTGCAGAACTGGGTAAACGAGACACCCTGGATCTGGGTGTCCGTCTTCTCATCATAACTAAGAAACCAGGATCTTAAGCACACAGAATAAGGGGTGGACACTGTGCCCTGAGTGGGGTATCAAGAGGCTCTGCACTAGCATGGCTGAGGTCATGGGTTTGCAGTGCAGAGGGGATGGGGACACAGAGACAAAGCAGGAGGGGCCCTGCCACATAGATTTGCTCTGAGTAGACTGAGCAGCAAAGTGTGAAATTTACAGTAGGGAGAGGGAGACCTGGGCACATCTGACTGTCTCAGGGCAAGGAGAGTAGCTGAGTGTTCTGTCTCCAGCCCCTGAATTCTTGCTTCCATCTGCTAAGAGCCTGGTATGACATGAGGGCCCCTGAGCCTCCTAGATCACCTCCCCACATCTGGAACCTTAGCTTCATCTCTTCTACAAAGTCAGCTTGGTACTTGGTGGTGCCAGGTGATGAACTGCCATTCCCCAGGATCAGAACCAGGATGTCTCTGGGGCATTTTTCTCTTTCCACAACTGTGAGCTGCCTTCTGTACTGTGCACAGTACTGTGCAGTTGACATGGAATGAAGCTTAGTCACAACACAGACAACAAGCAGAACTTGCAAGCTGTGATGAGTCAACCTCTTCTCCTGATTCTTCACAGGACTGTTCTGCTCCTCCTAACTGATCCCCGGTCTTTCTCACTGGCCCACAATCACAGCAGTGTGGCTGGAGTTTCCTCTCTGGGAAGGCAGTGGAGCCAGTCTTTTCCCTGGGATACTGGGAGAACTCAGGGAGATGGGGTGATGCTGGGAGGAGGTATGCCCCTCCTGTCAACACTGAGCCTGGCTGCTGGCCAAGGTCAAGGCTCCATCACATGGGGCACTTCCAAGCTGCTCCCAGGTCCATTACCACATCACAAGATGGGGTGGTGTTTGAGGCCCCCAGTTTTCCTATTGCAGCTGGGTCCCAGGAGGGTGGTGACTGTCCCCACACAGTGGAGACATGAGTCCACAACACCAAGGAAATCTGTGTCCTCAGAGACTGGAGGATTCAGTCCTCTAAGTGGAGGGCAGGCCTCAACTCAGGTGGGACCTGCGTGGTTACGTTCAACCAGTACTTGGTTTATTTTCCCATGAAATGGGGACATTACACCCATGGGGAATCCTGGTAGTTGGGAAGAAAACCAAATTCCCACACACTGCACCTTTAATATTTATTTGATTGACAGAACCAGAACCCTGTCAGGCCACACAGGGCTTGTGGAAATGGAAACACTTGCAGGGTCT
Source organism: Sciurus carolinensis (assembly GCF_902686445.1). Lineage (NCBI taxonomy): Eukaryota > Metazoa > Chordata > Mammalia > Rodentia > Sciuridae > Sciurus > Sciurus carolinensis. The sequence continues at coordinate 101,976 of NW_025920362.1, forward strand.
CTTGTCACCAGAACCCCAACTGAGGGTGGCCCTCACCCTTTTCTTCCCTGTTGTGGAGTCCATGTGTTCCTATACTCATATTTGGCCCCTTACTGGCCAGGGGAAATAGCTCTGACAGTCTTGTAGGGAGAGCTGAGAACCTGGGTTCCACCAGACCTCCCAACTCCCCCAGCTGCATAGCCAAGTGCAGGGAAAGGATCCATGGAGCACTTGGTGAGGTGACTGCATCCAGGGTCAGGACTCCTGGATAGTCATTATGACATTGAGACATGACCTTAAGGCAAAGATGAAAAACTTTTCAGCAGTCCAGGTGATCACTTCCTCCCAGCCCTCTGGCACCAAGCAGAACACAGCTAATGCCTCAGCCAGTCTTGAGAGTCTGGCCTGAACCTAGGAGTGTAGAGCCATCCAAGGTCACAAAGAGGAAGAGCAGTGCTGCACAATTCATTCACCAAGTCCCCAGCTGGGGCTGGAGTCCCTGGAGAGCCTGGGTGGGGTCACTGACAGCCTTCATGCTCAGGAGCAGGCAAGTCATCTCTTTCCAATGGACTTCTGAGTTGGATGGGATCTGGCTAGTAGTGGTCAGCAGGGTGGCATCCCCCAAGATCCTGAGCTCTTGATCCTGAATCCATGACTCAGGTCCCCTTGAAGCATGTGGAATCCAGGTGAAATTCAGAAGTGTTCATCATCTAACTACACTTTGTGTCCACAAATGTGTTAGCCAGGAATGAACTGTGACTCCAACCCCTGCCACCAGAGCTAGGGGCTCTGTGAAAATCAGTTGTACTCAGATATGCCAGACACCTACTCTGCATACCCACCCACCTGCCTGTCTGGACCAGGATTGAGAAGCCTGCTCTGGTTGCTGCCTCTCTTCCAGGTTGCAGGGCCAATTGAGTCCATGGGTGTTCTTCCCTTTGTGCCCAGGGCCTCTGGGGACTATGGCTGTCATGATGAGTTTCTGGATTGACCTAGGTGGACATGTCCCCAGAATGTCATACATCTGCTGCCAACAGAAAGAGCAGGGCACAGGGTGGGCCTTGCTCTGGTCCTCAGTTACCCAACCTGGAGAGAGGGCAGGCTGACATAATGGGGACTGGTGGGCTCCCAGAACCATTAGCAGGCTGTCTGCCAGATGGGCCAGCAGGTGGGTGGCCAGGACCAGTTGGAGAGCTTGGTAGGTTGGTGCTTACAAATACCAGGGTGCATGTCTGTGGATGGATGGCTGTGAAGTGGGAGACCTGGGTCCCTGAACCAAGGCACATCTCCCCCACTCCAGGGCTGAGGTGACAAGAGTGCTTCCTGTCAGCTAATCAATTGCTTTCCACCTCCTCTTGCCAAGCTGATGCATGATATTGCCTGAATACCTGAGAAAATGAGTGCCTGCCTTCCTGGAGGAAGTGGACATGTGATGGGGTGAAATGTGCATCTGGCACCAGGGCTCCCAGCAGCAGGGTGTGCCCAGGTAGATGCCTGTTTCTAATCTGGGCAATTAAGATTAGCCATAACTGCTCAGCAACAGTGACTGCTCTGGTCCTGTCCCCCCCTGCAACCTGGGAATAGCAGAGCTGCCTCCTTCCAGAGGGCCTCAGAGGGGCAGATGAATCTTCTGTCCACTCCACATACTGCATGGAAAATGCTGGACTCAGATTTTTCCCAAGGGCAACAGCTACTCAGAAAGGAAGGCAGGGAAAGGAGGGTAGCAGGTAGAAGCCCTGGTGGTGTTCAATGGTGACCCTGGACCAACATTTGGCACTAACCCTAAATGTTCTCTATGACTAATGTCATTTTACATATAATCATACATATTAAGGTGAATGCATGTGAGTGCTTTGGCTTAATTAAAAAAATTTAATAGTGTAAAAATTAAACTATTCATATATATGATGATAAGTTGTTTACCTGTGCATTCCTCATTCCTAAAACAATGTAATTTTATGACATATTTTAAAAATCTCCTGGATAACATATGTACTTTCCTATGTGTTTTACTACATTTTTTGATTCATCCTTTCTTATGAATATTCATTTCTCTTGATACAAATTTTTGCACGCTATCCCAAAACCTAGCACCATCCAAATATTGGTACTACCTTAACCATTCTCCATACACCAAGCTCACTTTTCAAGAAATCATAAATGCTTAATTCAATGTTTGCCATCATATTGCCTTAGTACCTGAAATTTAATGAAGTAATTATTAACACATTCATGTATGCAAACATGTCCTTTATCTCTGCATCCACCATATCTAAAATTTGTACTTATATGATTAACATTAAAAAATACCTCAGGCAAAATTGAATATTTACATGTTTTCCTAAAAGTTTTGACACATCCATTCTCATGAATTTTCTTTTTGATATGCCTATTAATCCCCTAACCCTAACCCTGGACCCACCATAATTTAGTACTAACTCTAACATTCCCTACACCTGAAACTTATTTAATTGGAAAACATAGATTCTTAGGTAAATGAAGATGGGCAGTTTTGCTTATGTATCTGTAATTTAATGGTGTTATCATTATTTTTGTATATTTTCATCTATGTCATTCACTTGTGCATCTTCATGTTAAAAAATGTACTCTTAGGACTAATAGGAAAGGAATAGACATGGACATTAATGTAATATTTGTTTTCTACACATTTTCTACACATTTGTTTTTTATACATTTTCTACACATTTTCTTGCATTCATGCTTATGATTATGCATGTGCCCAATATACCTTCTAATATCCTAAACCTAACCCTAGACACACCAAAAATTTGGAAATAACCCTTATAGTTCCTTGAACATGAAATAATTTTTACATGAAATCATATATACTTAGATGAAGGTTTAAGTGGTTTTCTTCCTGATGTACCTGATTTTGAAAGGTGTAATTCTTGGCAAATTCCTATGAGTGCAAAAATGTCATTTTCATGTGTTTGCCTCAGGTAAAATTTTAATTATTCAACTAACATTAAGACAATTCCCATGAAAAAAATTGGGCATTCATGTTTCTGTAGTTATATTCAAGTGCTGATCTTATGACTATTCATGTTTTCCACTCCATCTATTACTTCCCTCTTACCCATAGCACCACATAAAATTTTGTACTAAGTCTCACATTCCTCTACACGTCAAGGTCATATTGCATGAAACAATATATTGTTAGTTTAATATTTATGGGCATTTTGTTTTATTCACCTGATTTATTGATACAATCATTTCCACATTTGCATATATGCATATTTATTATTTAACTGTGGAACCCAGTTGGGTATAAATTGACTAATACATCCAATCTTAACCCAATCTTCACAGTAAAATGTGTACATTCTTATATATTGATTTACAAGGTATCACACACACATTCTTATGAATATTCATGTTTCCTGATATATACCTATTCATTTTCTAACCCCAACCCTAGCCACAACCACAATGTAATACAAACCCTAATATACCCCCCAAAAGAAGTTAATTTAACATGAAGTCATACACATATAGGTGAATGTTTATGGGCCCTTTGGGATAGGTTTCTGAAATTTAATGGAGTAATGATTAATATATTTGAATTTATGCACATCTGTCATTTACCTGCACATCCTTCTGTGTAAAAAAAATTGTTAGTATGATTTACATTAATCCAATTTCCACACCAAAAATGCACATTCCTACATATTTTTCTACATGTATTCTTGCATAAATTCTCATGAATATTTATACTTCCTGATACATTAATCTCTAATCCTAACTCTAGTCCCACCCAACATTTGTTACAAATTCTGAACTTACATCTACACCTAAAGTTAATTTTAAATGAACCCATACACTTAGAGGAACACTGACAGGACTTCGGCTTATATACCTAACATTTAACTGTGTAATGATAAACATATACAAATATATGCATATAAAAGTTTTAACCTTGCATCCTTCATATGTAATAATATTACATGAATCTCATAGCAGAAGTATTCATATGAATAACATTATAAAATCTCATATCAAAATATGGATATTTATGTTTTCCTACATGTTTTCATGCATATATTCTATTCATGTTTTCTGAACTACCTATTTACTCCCTAACACTTACACTAGCCCATCATAACATTTGGAACTAACCCTAAATGGACCCCTGCAAATGAAGCTCATTTTACATGAAAATATCCTGATTTATGTTACTGTTTTCAAGTATTTTGCCTTACATACCTGATATTTAGTGGAAAAATTATTAATATATTTATATATATGCACATATTTAATTCAACTGTGATCATCAGTGAAAAGCATATTCATGAAACTAACAATGAAACAATCACCATGGCAAAAAATGTACACTAGTATATGATTTCCTATATGTTTTGCCTTGTGAATTCTTATCAAATATCTTGTTTACTGATACTATTATTTCTCACACTAACCCATAGCACAAACAAAATTTGTTAATAACCCTCACTGGACCCCCACACCTGAAGCCATTTTACATGTAACCATACATAATTAGGTGAATGCTTATGAATGTTATGGTTACATACCTGAATTTCAATGGAGTTATTAAAATATTTATATATATATGCTTATATGTCTGCTGTTTGTGCATTCCTCTTATGTAAAAAAATATACTTGTAAGGCCTACATTAGACAAATCCCTATGGTGACAAATATATATTTGTATCTTTTCCTCAATGCTTTCAGGTGTATATTCTTATAAACATTCATGTTTCCTTTATAGCTATTCATTATATAACCTAGACATAGAAAATTTAGTAAAAAATCCTAATTGTAACTTTACAACTGAAGCTCCTTTTTTTGCTCATTTTTTTATTTTTTAAATTTTCTTTTTGTTTTTTTATCTTTGTTCTACTTAGTTATACATGACAACAGAATGTACTATGATTCATTGTACACAAATGGAGAACCATGTTGCATTTCTCGGATTGTACATGATGTTGAGTCACAGCATTTGTGTAATCATACATGTGCATAGGGTAATGATGTCTCATTTAAGCATCTTTCATTTTCCTCATCCCTTCCCCTCCCCTCATTTCTCTCTATGTGACCCAACATTTCTTCATTTTTCCCTTACCTGCTTCCCATTGCCCAACTATGTATCAGCATCCACTTATCAAACATTTGGTCTTTGACTTTGGGGGATCAACTTATATCATTTAGCATGGTATTCTCCAAATCTATCCATTTACCTGAAAATGCCATAATTGCTTTCTTCTTTATGACTGAATAATATTCCAATGTATATATATATATCACAGTTTCTTTATCTGTTTATCTATTGAAGGCCATCTATGTTGGTTACAATCTAGATATTGTGAATTGAACTACTATATATTTTGATTTAACTGTGTCATTGTAGTAGGCAGATGTTAAGTCCTTTGGGTATAAAAAAGGAGTGGGATAGTGGGTCAAATGGTGTTTCCATTTTAGGTTTTCTTAGGAATCTCCAAACTATTTTCCAGAGTGAATGCATCAATTTGTAATCCCACCGGTGACATATGAGTGTATGCTTTCCCACAAATTCTCAACAACACTTATTGTTGCTTTTATTCTTCATAATACTCATTCTAATAGGAGTTAGAGAAAATCTTAGGGTAGCTTTGATTTGCATTTTTCTAATTACCAGAGATGTTGAATAGTTTTCATATATTTTTTGATCAATTGTATATCTTCTTTCATGAAATGTCTCCTCAGATCCTTAGAACATTTATTAATTTGGTTATTTGTATTTTGGGTGTTATGTTTTTTGGAGTTCTTTAAAAATTCTGAACATTAGTTCTGCATCCTAAGTGCTGTGGTAAAGATTTTCTCCCACTCTCTAGGATTTCTCTTTACATTATTGATTCTTTACTGAAAAAAACACTTTTTAGTTTGAATCCATCCCATTTATTGATTCTTACATTTAATTCTTGGGCTTTGGGAGTCTTGTTAAGGAAGTTGTGTCCTAAGCCAACATCATGAAGTTTTGGGCCTACATTTTCTACTATTTAGTACAGGGTCTCTTTTCTAATTCCTAGTTCCTTGATCCTTTTTGAGTTGAGTTTTTTGCAGGGTGAGAGATAGTGTTTTAATCTCATTTTGCTGCTTATGTATTTCCAGTTTTCCCAGCATCATTTGTTTAAGAGGCTATCATTTCTCCGCTGTGGGGGCATCTGGAATTCCATCCAGTGCTTGACAAAGATCCTCTGGAGGATGATTGCAAAGGCTCATCCTAAAAGGAATTGCCGGATGTTTTTCTCCGGAGCATGGTGTTTTCTCTGCTGTGTTTTTCTGATAATATATTACTCATTTCAGTCTGAACAGATTGCTTAAGGGGATGAGGGGAATACAACAAAAATTCCAGAAAATATTACCTACAATCTGAAAAACAATGGATCTTTACCACTAACAAAATTAAAAATAATTTTGCAACCATGTGATGAGTCCCTGAAATCCTCTGGAGAAAACAGTTATAGATCTGCCTTTGTCTCCAAAAGGCTGGTTAAATTCTAATGATGGTTTTGTTTATGTGTGGTGGTGAGGTAAAAGAATAAGGTTTCACAACGTTCCTTCCTTCCTACAAAGAATAGGTCACCCCTATAATACATAATATATTGTGTACATTGGTACACACTAACCACTGTGACCACTGCCTTCCTGTAGCCCTTAACTCAGCAATTTAGATATTAACCAGATGGACCTAGTAGAGATGGTTACATGAGATTACTTGTCTGTCGCTTTAACCGCGAGAGTAATAAGAATAGTCTTAGGTCACATAGAGTTTGGATATTAAGGAAATAAACATTGTATTAGCTCATCGACATAGTTAGATATTCTTAAAACAATTGTGATTAGGTAAGGATAATCTGTAAGGTTGCTGTTTTCTGCCTATGCTTTGGAAACTTCTTTAATACTAACCACAAGACTGCCATTATAGCCTGAAGAAAAATGTATATAAACCCAGCCTTCCCCAGAATAAAGTGGGATTGATTGCACTAGAACTAGAGTCTGTGTCTTTCATTCTCCATCCATCGCTGATGCTGTCTCCCCTTGCCCCGTTTACCTGTGTGGAACCCATGGACTCCTGCTAGGGCTGGACCCTGGCACTCCATTTTATGCATTTGACTCCTTTTTCTTGTATGAGATAACTGTATGTGGGCTTGTCTCTGTGTCTTCTATTTCATATCATTGGTCTGCCTGCCTCTTTTTGTGACAATATCATGCTGTATTTGTTACTAATACTCTGTAGTAGAATTTAAGGCCTCATATTGTGATACCTCCTATATCACTATTCCTGCTAAAGATTGTTTTACTCTTCTGGGCCTCTTATTTTTACAAATAAATTTCAAGATTGCTTTCTCTCTTTCTATGAGGTACATCACTGGGAGTTTAATTGAAATTGCATTGAATTTGTATAGCTTTTTTGGTAGTTTGGCCATTTTGACAATATTATTTCTGCCTGCCCAAAAATATAGGAGATCTTAATATCTTCTAAAGTTTTCTTTAATCTCTTTCTTTAGTGTTCTGTAGTTTTCACTATAAAAGTCTTTCATCTTTTTTGTTAGACTGAAGTTCATTTTACAAGAATTGAAACTCACTTATGTGTATGTTTATTATTAGTTTGGCTACTTGTAGTTTAATGCTATAACCTTTAATACATTCATATGTATGCATATATGTGACTTATGAGTGCATTACCTACTTAAAAATTATTCATTGGATTAACATTAAAATAACTATTAATGGAAAAAATGTACATTCATGAGTTTTATGTACTATTTTTGCCTGTACATTCCTAAAAATGTGCATATTTGCTAACATATCTAATGTTTTTACTAGTAGGAACCTTGATTTATTAAAAACTTGGTAGTAACCCTCACCATACACCTACAGCTAAGATCATTTTACATAAAAACAAACTTGCTTAGGTGAATGTTTACAGGTATTTTACTAATGCATCTGAAATTTAATGGTGCAATCATTAACATATTCTTATATATGTATATATGTAATTTTTTCTGTGCAGCAAATTCATAGGCAAAACAGTAATTTTATGACTAATAGTAAAGAATCCACAGCAACACTGTACATTCATATATGTTTTACTCCATGGTTTCAGGCTTATGTTCTTAGAAATTTTCTGTTTTTAATAGAGGTTTGCATTCCTTAACCCTAAGTTTAGCTCTGACCACCATTTGGCACTAACCATAAATGCCTCTATGCCTAAGGTATTTTTACTAGGTGAATGCATATGAGTGTTTTGACTGGTCAACTTGAAATTTAATTGTGTAGTGATTAACTGATTCATACATATGATATATCATTTACCTGTGCATTCCTCCTATCTAAAACAATGTAATCATATGACTAATATTAAATCAATAACCTGGGGAAAAATACTTTCCTATGTGTTTTGCTACATATTCTCATGTGTCCATTATTTTGAGTATTCATGTCTCCTTATATAATATTTCACATCCTAACCTGAACACTAGCCCCATCCCAAAATTGATACTACCCTGTTTCCTAAACACTGAACTCACTTTTCCTGAAACCATGCATATGTGGTTGAATCTCAACTGTCTCATTGCCTTAATTACCTGAAATTTAACACAGTAATCATTGACATATTCATATAATTGCAAAAATGTCATTTACCAATGCATCCCCCATATCTGAAAATAATACTCATATTCATATAAAATTTCCATGACAAAATGGATATTCATATATGTTATACTACAAGTTTTCATACATTCATTCTTAAAAATATTTTTGTTGATTGATATGGCCATTAATTCTCTTATCCTAACCTTGGCCCCACCCAAATTGGGTACTAACTCTAACCACTCCCTGCACCTAAAACTCATTTATTATGAATTCATCTATACTTAGGTGAATGTCCATGGGCATTTTTTGCCTGTGTACCTGTAATTTAATGGTGTAGTAATGGATATTCTTGTATGTGAATACATAACATTTACCTATTCATCCCTCATATGTATTAACACATATTCATATGACCAATATTACAAATATCCCCATGATGAAAAATGGATATCCACACATTTTTTTCTTACATATTTTTATAAATACATTCTATTCATGTTTCCTGATATGCCTACTTATTCCCTAACCATTTACCTTGCCCAACTTAAAAATTGGGACCAACCTAAACACACCCATAAAATTGAAAGTCATTCTAAATGAAAACATACATATTTGTGTCACTGTTTCTGAGGGTTTTGGCTTATGTACCTGAAATTTAATGGTGAAATCATCAACATATTCATATATATGCATATATGTCTTTTAATTGTGCTTCCACATAGGTGAAAAAATATTTATATATGTAACAACCAATTCCAAGGGCAAAAATGTACACTCATACATAAGACTTCCTAGATGTTTTTACTCATGAGTTTTTACCAGTGTTCATGTTTATTGGTAGACATATTTGTTCTCACCCTAACCCTACCAAAAATCAAAACTTGTTACTGATCATAACACATGGAGTTCATTTTACATGAAACCATACATAATTGGGTGAATGCTTATGGATGTTTTGTTGTATGTACCTAAATTTTTATGCAGTAATCATTAAATTATTTTATATATACATATATTTCAGTTATCAGTGCATCACTCATATGTAAAAAAGAAATCAATGTACTTGTAAGACTAAAATTAAACCCCCATCATAAAATTGTACATTAATGTTTTTCTTCTGTTGGCATGTGTACATCCTTATGAATTTTCATGTTTCTTCATATATATTCCCTAAAGCTAACCCTAGCCCTACAAAATTTAGTCAAATCCTTTAAGTACCCTTATATTTGAGGCTATTTCACATGAAGTGAAACATACTTAGTTGTATGCTTATTTTTGGTTTAGCTCATATACTTGGAATTTAATAGTGTAATCATTAACACATTCTTATGTATGCTTATATCCAATTACTTTTGTATCCTTCATGTGAAAAAGATTATTCATAGGGCTAACATTAAACCAGTCTCTGACACATACATTCTACATTCAAATATACATTCTTATGAATATGCATGCTTGCTGCTGTGCCTAATTCATTTAGTAACAAAACCCTAGCTCCATGTACAATTTAGTATTAACCCTAAACGTAAACCTACAACTCAAACTCATTTTCCATGAAAGCAAATATGCTTAGGTTAAAATGCACTTGCTTTTTTGATAATATATCTGAAATTTAGCATTATAATCAAAAACATATTCTTATATATTCATGTAAGTGATTTACCTGTGCAACTGCCTCATAGGTAAAAGTGTACTTGTATGACAAATATTCAGCAATCCACATAGCAAAACATGTACATTTATAAGTATTATTCTACAAGATATCACTCATACATTCTTATAAATATTCATGTTTTCTGTTACACCTATTATTTTTCTTTTTGGATTTGGTATTTTTTTATTGTAAACAAATGGGATACGTGTTGTTTCTCTGTTTGTACATGGAGTAAAGGCACACCATTTGTATAATCATAAATTTACAAAGGGTAATGTTGTTTGATTCATTTTGTTATTTTTTCCCTTCCCCCCACCCCTCCCACCCATCTTTTCCCTCTATACAGTTCTTCCTTTCTCCATTCTTTCCCCCCTCCCTAACCCTAACCCTAACCCTAACACTAACCCCTCCTTCTGTTACACCTATTAATTCCCTAAACAAAATCTTTGTCTCACTCAAAATTTGGTAAAAACTTTAACTGTGCCCCTGCCACTGAAGTTAGTTTAACATGAAACCATACACACTTGGATGAATGTTTACCAGCATTTTGGTATACTTACCTGAAATTTAATGGGGTAATAATTAGTATATTTGAATACATGCCTATCTTCCATTTACCTGTGCATTCATAATATGTTAAAAATATATATTTTAGTATATTTAAGACAAAACCAATCTCCACAGAAAAATATGTACAGTCATACTTACTTTCATACATATATTTATGTGTTCATTCTCATGAATATGCTTCCTGATATACGTCTTCATTCCCTAACACTAACCCTAGCCACACCCACAATTTGGTATGAACCTTATCTGAACCTCTAAATATGAAGTTTTTGTAACATCAAACCATATAAAATTAGATGAAGGTTTATGGAATTTCTGTCATATGTACCTGAAATTTAACTGTTGAATCCTAAATATACTTAGATATATGCATATATGTCATTTACATGTGCAACCCTTATATGTAAAGCTCTCTATTCATGAGATGAATATTAAACCAATTCCCACAAAAATACATTTGTTTTCCTACATGTTTGTCTGCATATATTCTTATGAATAATCATCTTTTCTTATAAAATTATGCAATCCGTAATGATAACCCTAGTTCCACCCAAAATTTGTTACTAACCCTAAACTTGTCTACAACTTGACCTAATTTTAAATGAAACCAATAGTTATATGATCATTGACAGGTGTTTGACTTATGACCTGATATTTAACTGTTTAATTATTAACATATACAAATATATGTATATGAATCATTTAACCATGCATCCCTCATATGTAATACAAGGTATTCTTCTGACTAACAATACTACAAACCCCACTGCAAGAAATGAAAATTCATGTTTTCCTTCATGTTTTTATGCAAGCATTTTATTCATGTTTCCTGGTATACCTATTTATTCCATAACCCATAGCCTAGCCCAACATAAAACATGGGAGTAAAACTAAATGGACACCTACAACTGAACCTCATTTTACAAAAAAAAAAAATACATGCTTATTCTATTGTTTGGGCTTACATACTTGAAATTTAATGGTGTAATTGTACAGATGATTGAGGCTAAACAGGGTTTAAATGCTATGCAGGTCATAGAAGCTAAGAAGGACATAGAGTCTTTGCACAAAATAGTAGCAATAAGGTTATAGAGACAATTCATGACATAGGGTCAATGTAGGACATCAGAGATACTAAGTTTATTTAGGCTTTTGAGACCAAATAAGTTTCAAAGATCATAGACAAAATGCAGGGAATAAAAACTATGCTGATAATGAAACTTTCAATTTTCATAGAGACTACTAAGAACATTTGGGTTACTCGGGAATAAAGGCTACCAGGTCAGAGACCTACTGAGGTCATAGTGTCTTTTCAGGGCATCTATGTATCTTGGGACACAAAACATTCACACAAGATAATGTCTATGAGGTTCATAGAGAATATATTGGCACAGAGTCATGGAGGCTACTCAGTTATTGCAATCTAGACAGGACCTACAGGTTACTCAGGACACAGATCCTATGCAGAGCATAGAGGTGACATGTTCATTGAAATTATTAAGGTCATTTATGCTAGTAAGACCACACAAGCTAGACAAAAAATGTAAGCTATTTTGGGTATAAAACTATACTTGTCTTCCAGACTACTTAGATGATAGAGGCTATATGGTTTACATGGACTACTCAACACATAGAAGCACAAAATTCATAGTGACTACTAAAATTATAGGGAATTCTTAGGTAATTTAGACTATAGAGTTGATAAATTCTACCCAGGTCAGAGCACATACTCAGGTTTCAGAGACTTCATAGGTCATACAAGTACTAATGTCATATAGAATCCACCGGTTCAGGAGACAACTCAGGTTATTGAGTCTACTTGGGCCATAGAGACTTCACAAGAACTATAAACTACTTAGGTTTTTTTAGGATACTCAAGTCATTGAGGCTACACAGGTCATAGCAACTAACACCTTTGAGGATACACAACAGAAGGTGTCTCTTCTGACCACAAATGCTACATAAGTCATACTGGCTACTGAGAACAAAGTATACAGAGTCATAAAGGTGATAGAGGTGACAGTGGTTTCACAGCTATACAGACTAATCTGGTCAGTCTCCACAGATCATGGAGGTTCTGAAGGCCATAGCAGGCTTAGAGGCTTTAAAGTCATGGAGGTTATGGTAGTCATACAGGCAATTCAGTTCATACAGTATACTCAAGACACAGAGGATAACCAAAGATAATAGAGGCTTTTTAGGCCACAAGTGGTATGTAAGTCTTAGGACTTACTTAATCTTAGAAGGTACATGGGTCCTGGAGTATATTCAGATCACAATGGATTCTCAGACCACAAACACCATGCCAGTTATAGGAAAGGCAAAGTTCACAGAGCTTGTTCAAGTCTTAGAGCCTATGCAGGTCATTCAGTAAAACATGACATAGAGACTACATCAGTTAAAGATGCTATTTGAGTAAGAGTGTATGCAAGCAACAGAAGTTATTCAGGTCATTGTCATTAAGGTAATGAGGTGATGGAGAATATGCAGGGCATAAAGTCTAGGCAGGACATAGGAGCTGTTAATGTCATTTACATTACTAAAGCCATACAGGCTTGGCAAATAATTTATCCTACTCAGGCAATAAAGGCAACACAGTTATAACAATTACTGAGGTGATAAACAAAATACATGTTTAGAAATTACAAAATATACCAAGGCTACTAAGGCCATGCAGAAGTTAAATGTCATAATGGTTCCTGAGTTCAGAGAGGATATTGAGGTCATTTAGACTACTCAGTCCATTAAGGCTTTACAGGTCACAAAATAATGTAACTTATTTAGACTGTTCATGACATAAAAGACTCAGGCTACAGTGGCTATATAAGTTTAGAGGCTATTCAGGTCATAGGGCCATAGAGGTCATAGAAGCTACAAAGATGTTAGAGGTTCTGCAGGCCACAGTGTCTACTCAGGTTTAAGGAGTCTTTGTAGAGTCATTGGGTTCAAAGAGCATTAGGCTATTCTTTTCACCTATTCCATTCATGTCCTAATGTGTTGGCAGTAGAAGTTACTTATCCCTTAATTTCTATAGAGGTAATAGCAGCTACTCACATCATAGAGACTAAGCAAATCATTTATTATACTCAGGTCAAAATGGGTAATCACCCATACAGTCTATTCCAGAGATAGTGGTTGCACTGAACATGGAGGCCTTTCAGTCCAAAGAGGTTACTCAGACCAAGCAGGCTACTTGAGAGTTTTAGACTGCTTTGTCCTAATGGAAACACTGGTCAAAATGGAAACCCAGGTAATAGTCTATTCAGGCCAAAATTACTGTACTGATAATAGAAGCTACTCAGGTCATAGAGGATACTCAGGTCATTGAGGCTATGTATCTTATAGTGATTACTAGTGTCATTCAAACTACTAAAAGCAGAGGCTATTCAGGACTCACAAATTGCAGTTGTTTTAGTAACATTTTTGTTATTCTTCCATGATCAGAAGAACTGACAAGCAAAATCAAAGGAATAAAATTTTATTTGACTGCTCATTGTTTCAGAGGTCTCAGTTCACACAGAGCAGAACCCATTCATCAGTGCTTGATTGAGGCTGAACATCATAGCATATGGAGAGCATGTGGAGAGAAGAAGCTCAAGACAACACACTATGAAGCAAAGACTGTGGTCAACTCACCAAATATATACCTCAATGACTTACCTCCCCAAACTACCTATGTATAATTTTCACTCAGTTAATCCATATCAGAATTAATTCATAGATTGTGATAAATATCTCATAACACAATCCATTTACCTCTAAATATTCTTACATTAATTTATACATGAGTTTTGGGGGTACTCATATTTAAATCATTAAAACAGTCATAGAGAGTATAAAGATACATATATTACACAGATCAGAAAGACTACTAAAATAATTTATCTTGTTCAGGGCATAAAATCTACACTGGTCTTGGATTCTACCATTGTCATACTGTGAAGGTCATAGTAGCTACTAAGATTATAGAGTATTGCAAATCTTAGAGGCTATCAAGCCTATAAAGTACACACTGACTATATAGGCATATGGCTATGGAGGTCAAAAAATAGTCCTAGAAACTACACAGGTCTTACTGCATACTAAATATCAAAGCTGATTAGTTCATATAGGCTACTTGGGTCATAAGGGTTAGATAAGTCACAGAGACTTCTTATGCCACAAATGCTATGTCATCCATGCTATGCAGGGCATTGCATATACACACATCATATATGTAATGTAATGTATAAAGCTGCTCCCCCACCCTTTCAGTTGCAGCCATTTCCCTGCCTCCCAACTATTTGTCAGTCTGTGACATCCTAGCTAGCTATTGGTTCATCAGTCAGCTTGCAAGTATCCTTCTCTGTTATTGGTCCCCTGTTAGTCCAGCAGAATTCAACTGCTTAAGGATAGCTACCACACCATCTTTTCTCTTGCTTTCTCTCTCCTACTCACTTTCTTTCTCTCTCCTCCTCATTTTTCCACTCTCTCTAGCCAGCGTGCCCTTTCTCTTTTCCTCTCATTTTCTCTCTTACCCTGCAGGGAGGCACTTTGTTTGCTTAATAAACCCCCTTATGTGATTTCCCATGTCCAGTGTGGTTTTTGTGGGATTTCTTACAATATAGATATTATATTTGTCAGAAAGTCAACTCAGTTCCTACAGGATACTCAGTTTATACAGGCTACTCATTCATAGAAGCTTTGTGGGTCATAGGGGATGCTAAGGTCATTTAAGTTACTCAGACCAAAACTTTTTCACAAGTCATAGATTTTATGCACAAAATAGAAGCTCTGAATTTCATAGAGAATAGGCAGGTCATTGGGGTACCCAGATAAATGACACTACAAAATTATAAAGGACACTTGGATCATTCAAACTTCATGGGAAATAAGGGCTGCTTAATTCTTAAAAGACAGAGAGGACACATTGTTCTGCAGTTTGTAATGTCTATACAGATCAGAGTTTACACAGGTCATATTGGTTATTGGAGTTAAAGGTACTATAGAAGGTCTTTAGACTACTCAGGCATTGAAAGTGATGTACATCATATTTTCTGTCTGACCATAGATACAGCACAGTTGATGGAAAAAATTATAAGCAGGTTTTAGAGATTACTCAGATTATGTAGTCTAAACTTGTTATAGAGTTTACACAAGCCTTAGATGATGTTCAGGTAAATGAGGCTACATGGGTGATAATTGCTGTGTTGTACAAAGCACTTAAGCAGGCTACAAATGCTACCCAGGTTGTTGGGGCTACTCATGTCATAGAGGCTACACAGATCATAAAAAATGTACAGGTCATAGAGGTTTCTGAGATTATAGGGGCTGCTAAGGACAATTAGTCTACTTAGACCATAATGTCTACTAAGGCCATAGGAGTTACTGAACTAATTTAAGCAGCTCAGTTTATAAAGGCTACATGGGATAGAGTCTACTCAGGTCACTTATGCTACTCAGACAATGAAGGGTGTGCAGATTTTACAGTTTAAACAGGTCATGTGTCTACTCAGACAGTAGAGGCTACATAGGTCATAGCGAGTATTAACCTCATGTAGATTACTTAGGCTGTAGAAATAACACAAGTAATATAGGACACACAGTCACAAATGCTAGGCAGCCAAAGAGGCTATGTAGATTATAGAGATGACTCAAATAATTAGAAGTTTCTGTGGTCATATATGATACTCAGACCATAAGGGCTACAGAAAACATAAAGCTCTTGAAGGTCATTTAGGCTGCTGTGATTATAAAGACTATGCAGGTCATAGATTTAATAATAATACCAAATGGTTACTGAGATCATAGAGAATATGCTGATCATTTAGTCTGCTCAGACTATAAAAACAACACAGGTCATATAGCTATACAAGACAAGGTAGCTACTCAGGACAGAAAGATCATGCCACTTTAGAATGTTTCAAGTCTTAGATATTGCAAGTGGTCATATAAGATATGAAGATCACATAGTCTGAGAAATAGAGGGTAAGCAAAAAGTAAAGGCCACTCAATCCACAGATACTACAAAAGTCATAGGAACTACTAAAGTCATTTTGCTAGTAAGTCAATAGATAATACTAAGGTCATAAAGCTAAGCACCTTGTCAGTGAGGCTACTATGTCACAAGATATGGAGGTCATAGGTGCTACTCAGTTGATACAAGCTACACATTTATAGAGACTATGCATTTTATAGAGGTATCTTTGACCTGATGTCTACCTTAGCCAAAAATGGTATTCAGACCATATAACTACTCAGTAGTGTTTATGACAAGCTTTTGTCACTGAAGTTCCAAAGTTCTCAGCAGTTATGTAGGTCATAGAGGCTCTTGAGAGCATAGAAAGTATGCAGGACATAGGGGCTACTCAAGTCATAGAGGCTATTTTAGGTAATTGAGGCTATTCAATCTATAGATACCACATAGGTAACAGAGGCTACAGAGATCTTAGAGAATATTCATGTCACAATGGCTACTCAGGTCAAAGAGAAGACACAGATGATTGGAGACTTTTCAGGCCATAGAAAATACTCAGGTTGATAGGCTATTAGGTTAAACAGGTTATTCAGGTCATAGTAGTTTTGCTGATCATGGGTTTTCTTTATTCATAGAGGCCACACAGGTCATAGAACATATGCACACAAACATTTAACTTCAGAATCTAAATTTTGTGATGATCAAATAATCTATTTTGGTCATAAGGATAAGTAAGTAATAAAGGATACTCAAAGCACTCAGTCTACTCAGGCTATTGAGGGCCATGAATTTAATCTGGTACATGACCAAAGGTTGAATTCAGAAAACAGGTCTATGAAGGTTATTAACAATTCATCGGTCATACATGTTAAACAGGTCATCAAGGCTTCTTGCAATAGTGGTCTTTTAGATCATAATGCCTACACAGGTGATAGGAGTTTCATAGTTCATAGGTGCTACACAGACACTGAGGTGACACTGATCATAGTATCTACTCAGATCATAGGCTACAAGGACAACAGAAGCAATATAAATCATAGAGGGAATGAAAAGTTGTAGTCTTTAGATTATACAGGTTTAAAATTTGAAGATTCTTTGAAGCTTGTAGAGATTTCTCAAGTGTTTGAGGCTACACAGATTCTAGAGTCTATTCCAGACTTAAAGACTGTTCAGGTTATAGATATTATGCATGTCATAGTCTATGTAGGACATACAGTTTACACAGTCACTTATACAGCTCAGGCCATAAAGACTGTATGTATCATACAGGCTATGCTGGTTATAAAAAGTGTGGAATTCATAAAGGCTCCTCAGGCTATAGATAATAAAAATCTTAATGGAGGGTGAAATCTTAGAGGCTATTGACATCATTTAAATTTCCCAGGCCATGAAGGTGATATAGGTAACAGTGGCTACGTAGGACAAGGAGGTTACTCAGTTCATAGTGACTATGCGGGTTATAAATGCTTTCCAGGTCATTGCAGAGGATTTATTTTTACCCAGCTCTTAGTGTTTACTCAGGATACAGAGGTTATGCAGATCCTAGTGCCTATGAAGGTAAAAAATGCAACTCAGGTCATAATATATATAGAGAGATTTTGAAGATACCCCATAGATTTTATACTATCCATAGAGAGTTCTTTGGTCATAGAGGCTATAGTGATCATAGATAATAAGCAGGTCATAGATCTATGCTGGTAATACAGGCTATATATTTATAGAGACTACTTAACAAGATGCAGATTACAAAGTTCATAGTGGCCACTGAGGTCATATAGGCTACAGATGTCATTATGCTACTCAGGCTATAATGTCTATGCTGGTGATAGAGGCTGTGCAAATCATAGAGTGTAATCAGGTCACAGACTGTTCAGGTCATAGAAGTTGCTCAGGCCATAGAGTTTAAGATAGTCACATGGGTA